>NC_056621.1:1697541-1712006 GCF_018340385.1 Cyprinus carpio
TTAATAATTTTTTATTATTTTATTATTAAACGATGGTAACCAGCAACTAAATATTCACACGATGTGTTTTAGCTGCTAGGATATTTTTGTATAATTTAAATGGTAAATGTGTGCCTTTTTTCATTCGAGTCACTTGAGTCAAAAGTTGCTAAAAAAGTTCAAATAAATTTTTAAAAATAGCAAAATTTGTTGCTAGGTGCTTTTGGAAGAAAAAAGTTGCTAAATTTAGCAACAAAATGCTAAGTTGGCAACACTGGACAGGACTCATATGGAGATGAGTTAAAAATGAGAGAAACGTCACACACCGTTCCTCCGGTCGTTGAGCTCTGAATCTGTGGAGTGCTCCCTGGTGGACATCTTTTTATCGCCATGTTTGCTCTTACTCCAGAACCGCATTTTGCCTCTGACCCTAAAAATGGATTAAAAGATTATGTGAGACACTGGAGCACAAAACCAGTCATAAGTGTCAATTTTTTGAAATTGAGATTTATACAGCGGAATAAATGATAAATGAGGACCACAAAACCATAAGATTAGGAGGACAATATTTGTCTGAGATACAACTATTTGAAAATCTGGAATCTGAGGATGCAAAAAAATCTAAATATTGAGAAAATCATCTTTAAAGTTCTTCAAATGAAGTTCTTAGCAATGCATATTACTAATCAAAAATTAAGTTTTGATATATTTGTGTACAAAATATCTTCATGGAACATGATCTTTACTTAATATCCTAATGATTTTTGGCATAAAAGAAAAATGTATAATTTTGACCCATACAGTGTATTGTTGTCTATTGCTACAAATATACCCCAGAGACTTAAGACTGCTTTTGTGCTGCAGGGACACATTTTTCATGCACTAATGAATCATTTACAAAAAGACATGGAACATAATGAAAGCAAATAGAATATGGCTGCACGATATAAAAAATAGATTTTTTTTTAGGTAGAAAAATAAAATAAGTTAACCTACATAGCCTGAAGATGGCACAATACAATTTCTTGTCATTTTAAGGTGTCTTCATTTCATGGATATTTAAAAATATGGATTATACTTCCAAGTGGAAGAGGCACGGATTTCGTGGAATGACCCATGTACTTACTATATGATCAGGATTAGGGTTTGTTTTAGGGTTACTTGCATGTAATTATGCATTGTTTATTGTTATTATAATAGTAAGTACATGTAGCATGTGTAACAAGAACACCTTAAAATAAAGTGTTACCTAAGTTTATATAAACAAAAAAAATCTCTTTTCACTTGAGTTTTCATAGGCCGCACTGCTTTTGACCAATTCTATAAAATAATAAAAATTATAATGATTTTTATTGTAGTTATTAAAATATTAAACAATAAGATATATTGTAAACCAATACAATTTTATTGAAAAAATTGTAAAAAAAATTTTTTTTTAAATTGATTTATTTATTATTACTTCAAATAAATGTACCGTAACATTACATAAATAATTTCCGTGATGCTTTGGACCAATTCTATGACTATAAAATAAAACCAATTATTATGATTTTATTGTAATTTTCATAAATATTAAACTAATTAAGAAAATTATTGTAATTCATACATTTTATTGTAAAAAATAAATAAATTAAAAATGATTACATTTTAAAATGATATGTTAATTAAGAATACATAAAATTGAAAATATTACATTACAATATGGTCTAATTTGCTTCTTTTCAACACAAACATTTTTTAACATGGCAGCTGACACTCTGAACAAATCAGTTTTCTTTATTATTGATGCAGCCCATAAAACAGTGAGTTTTTGTTTGACAGCCGCTAGAAAGGACTGAAGCCATCTGAACTCTGTCGGTTTGGAGATGACTTCCTGAGCGAATCCATTTTCAACAGGTACCCTGACGACATTGTCGTATGGATCCTCTTCTGCTCTTTCGATACATAACATATTACAAATAAAAAATATAAAGTAGCAAATATAAAATAAAAAATGGAATATAAATGAAAATAAAATCATTGTATAGTAATTCAAGTAATATAGTTATTACAGTATAACTATTATAACTATGCTAATTAGTAAAGTATTATATAATATTTAAATATACAATAATACAGATAATGTATATTATATATAACAAATATAAAATACAAAAATAAAATTATAGTACAGTAATAAAAGTATAACTAACAACTATGCTAATTATAGCAATTAAAGTATTAAACTGTTTGAAATAATATATATAATAGGCATTTAGTAATATATTTAATTAATTATTAATACAATTGTAACAAATAAAAATTACAGTACAGTAATTAAGTATAACTATTACAACTATAATAATTATAGTAATTAAAGTATTAGACAAATGGTGTTTTTACATTAAAAACTATTTTTAAATAATATATAATATTTAGGTATACAGTAATACAGATAACATTTGTTATGAATAAAAATAAATAAACATGTAAAAAAATTAAATTATAGTATAGTAATTAAAGTATAACTATAATAACAATATTAATTATAGTGATTAAAGTATTAAAAATACTGTTTTATACTAAAAACTTTTTTTAAATAATACAAAGGCTGGTATATACATTTTAAAAGAAAGCATTTCAAAATTGAAAAGAAAAAAAGAAATGCTTCTGCAGATTTAAAATAAATTAATTGTGAATAAATAAAGTTCCTCACCTCTCTGTTTTTAACGGATCTGAATCCTGCCTCTCTCTGGATGGCCAGTGATCGTTCCTGATTCACCAGGTCTTTATCAGACCTAAAAACACAAAGCAGACCGGATCGACCCACATGATCACAACCAAAAACACCTTAAAATGTCTCAAAGTCATTGCATTAGATGTCAAAACAAGTGCAAACAAATGTGAACCGTGTCGAGTCCGAATGAGCAAAATCACCCAGCAATGCTGCATATTTCCCTCCAAGTCTTTTCTCAATAATATTTACTATATTATTAATCACAATAAAGCTTGAAAACGTGCAGCAATAGCCTAATAAAAGGACACCTGTATAATCTCATATTGTAAAAAAATCTTGAAAACGTGATCGTTGCGTCCCTGATGCTTGAACGTCGAACTCACTTTGAGAAGGTCGTCGGCTCGCGTTTGGGCGAGAAGGCCTTCCCTCCTATCATACTGATGCTCTGGACACCAAACTCTTCTGTAATTCTCCCGTCCCTGTTCTTGGGCTCTGAAGCCACTCACGATCCGAGTCCCTCAGTCCAGCGGAGGGTTTTTGGAAGGGGTTTGGAAGAAGAAGACGTGGTGGTCTGAGGCTCAGGACAATCCATTCGCTCTGTGGAGGGTTTTCTCTGTGAACCTCCTCCGCGTCCATCGTCTCGGGTGTCTGCAGAGCTTCCAGGCTGCTCTGGTCTACAGGGATCTCCTTCTGCACAGCGGACTCCTGCTCGACCGGGCTGCTGTCCTCGTCTGCGATGTAGAAGTGAGGTTTGACGGGGGACAGACGGCTCTGGTTCTCCTCCATCGGCTCGGGCTCGCCGAGGAGCTCGCAGCTGTCTTGGCTCTCCGAGGGAAGATGTGTGCAGAGCGGGATCTGAGCGGGAAGCGCGTCGTCCACTGAGGCGGAGCGCACTTTGAGCAGCTCTAAACTGAAGGTGGCTTGCTGGAGCTCCCGCTGTCTCCTGCTTTCACGTTTGGAGCGGCTCTTCAGCGTGCTGTCGTCTACGCTTCTGGGAGCTTCGGCCGGCTGAGTTTCTCCTTTCTCTTCGGTTGGGTTTTGTTGGGTGTGTAAACTTTTGCTCACAGTGTTTTCACAGAGGCTTTTCTCTCCACGTCGCTGCTCTCTCTCGAAAAAAGAATCACAGTAAGCCCCTTGGGAAAAAACAACAATACATTTATGACGCTGTCATGCAATAATGACATAAGCCAGATGTTAATATTTTTCTTTCTTTCTTTAATTTTTTATTTATTCATTTATTTTATTGATTATATTTTTAATACTTAAATATAAAATGCTATTTTAAAAAGTAATTTAAATCTAATATTTTTAAGAAAAACTCTTCATCGAAGACCGAGGAGTGACATCTACATGTATACATTACTCTTTTCAGATAACTTACTTTTCTGATATAACACTGAATAATAGCTCATTAATCAAGTGGGGTAAAAATAGATAAATAAAACTAAAATAATATTTTGATATTAGATTTTTTTATTAAATATACTATCTAATACTATTTTTTTTAAAGGACATTAAATAAAATATTTTAATAAATAAAGTATAACATTATCTCTATGCTAAAAAAATCTATTACTATTTTTTAAAAAGAAATTGAATAAAATATTTTTTACATATATAATCTACATATTTATTAAGAAATGACTAATAGCTCATAAATATGTTTATCATAATTGATTAATTTACATCCTTATTATAAATCATTACAATAACATGCAATTTAATTAAAATGAATAAAAACATATAACAATTATAATATTTTTATGCTAAAAATCTAAAAGAAAACATAAAACAACATTATACATATATATATATATATATATATATATATATATATATATATATATATATATATATATATATTTAAAGAAAAATAAATATATTTCAAATCCAAAAAAATAACTCTTCACCTCAATCCTGCACCCTGTAATTCATCTCTCTCTCTCATAAATAATCTTAAATTAGTCCATTTTATCAGATTAATCCTGTTTAGTAATCAAAAGCAGTTAGTTATTGAGGTTAGGTTCGGAGGTTCACAGGTTTGAGTTCCCAGGGAAAGCATGAACTGACCCAAATTTGCCCCTTTAAGGCAATGCAATCTCTTTGACTAAAAGCACCTGGCCGAGGCATTGGTGCAGGTGTTGACTGACCTGTGGCGCTCGCGCTGCCCCCTGCAGGCGGCCTGTAGCGTGGCAGCCGGCTGGGCGCTACTGCAGTAAGCGGCGTCTCTGTCCCCTGAGCGCCTCCAGGAGGACGTATGAGGCCAGCGTCCGAGGTGTCGTGTCTGCAGACTCTCCCTCCAGCTCGTCGGAATGATCACGCCGCTCATCCCCGCTCTCCTCCGCCGCAGGAACTGTTGGAGCTCTTTTAAGGGTCTCCTGCAGACGCCTGCGGAGACACCTGCTGGAGCTCTGCGTCAGCGCGAGTCACACACACCCTCCACCAGCGCTGAGAGCAGAAACACACACAACACTGATTACTGTGCTCTCTGAAGCCTCTCCAGGCCGTACTTAACATAACAATTGACTGCTTTATTTATGACGTCCTGTGTTTGTGGAAACCATACTGTCATGACAAGATCCCAGGTAAGATGAGACAGAAATGGCAGTGTTGTACCGTATGAGTGTATCGTCTTCGTCTCTGCTGCAGAGCGTCTCCTCTCCCTGCTGCTTCCTGAAGCTCCCTCTGCCGACACAACGTCCTCCTCAACACCTTCTGATCCTGATGAAGCTTCTCCTGGCAGGACCGCTAGCCGCCAGTACGCTCACCGTCAGGAACACACTGACACACACCCCCAGCAGACTCATGATGGAGGTGCTCGTGTGTGTGTTTAAGCAGACGCTCCCGCAGGAACACCTGACACACACACACAGAGCAGTGGTGTCTTTGTGTGTGATATGCATGTGTTTGTCGTTTGTGTGTTTGATCGCGGGTTGGGGTGTGTTGGGTGTGTGTGTGTGTGTGTGTTGTGACGAATAGTGTGTGTGGTGTGTAAGAAGTGTGTGTGTCAGAGTGTGTGTGTGTAAGCAGTGTGTGTGTGTGTAAGTGTGTGTGTGTGTTGTGTGGTGTGAGACGTGTGTTGGTAAGTGTGTTAGTGTGGTGTCTCTGTTGCGTGTGTATGCATGTTGGGGTGTGTGTGTGGTGGTGTGTGTGTGTTTTGAGAGAGGGTGTGTGGTTGTGGGTGTGTGTGTGTCGTGCAGTGTGAGTGTGTGTGTGAGTGGTGTGAGAGAGAGAGAGTGTGTGTGTTGTGGGTGTGTGTCTGAAGAGTGTGTGTGTGTGTGTGTGTGTGTGTGTTAGAGAGAGGTGTGTGGTGTGTTGGTGTGTGGTGTGTGGACGAGTGTGCGAGAGAGAGTGTGTGGTTGTGTGGTTGTGAGTGTTTGTGTTAGGAGGGTGTGTGATTGTGTGTGTGCATGTGTGTGTGCATGTGAGTGTGTGTGTGAGTGTGTGAGGGTGTGTGATTTGGGGTTGTGTGTGAGAGTGTAGTGTGTGTGTGTGAGTGTGTGTGAGAGAGAAGTGTGGGTGTGTGTGTGTGTGTGTGTGGTGTGTGTGTGTGCGCATGTGTGAGAGCGGAGAGTGTGTGTGTCGAGCGTGCATGGGTGTGTGAGTGTGTGTGGAGAGAGATGTGGTGTGTGTGTAGAGAAGTGTGTGGTGTGTGTGTGTGTGCAGTGATTGTGTGTATGTGTAGCGTGCCGTGTGTGTGTGTGTGTGTGTGTGTGTGTGTGTGTGAGCGTTTGTGAGAGAGAGTTTGTGACCGTGGAGATGTGTGTGGTGTGTGTGTGTGTGAGAGGGTGTGTGTGTGTGTGTGGTGTGTGACATTTGAGTGTGTGTTGGGGAGTGTGTGATGTGGTGTGGGGTGGAGAGAGGGGCGGTGGGGTGTGTTGTGGGGGAGAGAGAAGAGGGGGTGGTGTTGTGTGCGGCGAGCTAGGGCATGTGAGGGCAGTGGGGTTGTTGTTGTGTGTGTGGGGTGTGTGGAGATGAGGGGGTGGTGTGGGGCAGGGGGGGTAGGGGTGTTGTTTGTATGTGTGTCGCAGCTGAGTGGGTGTGATGTGGTGTGTGAGTGTGGGTGTACGAGAGAGAGTTGACAATTGTGTGACAGGGAAGTGGGGGTTGCTGTGTGGTGAGAGAGGGGGGTGGGGGTGGGTGTGGGGGTGGGGTTGTGGGCGTGGGGGGTGAGGGTGGTGTGTGTGAGGGTGGGAAAAGAGGAGAGTGTGTGTGTTGTGTGTGTGAGAGAGAGTAGTGTGTTTGTGAGTGTGCGAAGAGAGAGTGTGTGTGTGTGGGTGTGTTTGGTGTGAGTGTGCGATAAGATAGTGTGTGGTGTGTGTGTGTGCATGTGAGTGTGAGTGGTTGAGTGTGCCTGTGGTGAGAGGAGTGTGTGTTGTGTCTGTGTGTGTGGTTTAGAGTGTGTGTGGTGTGTGTGTGTGAGTGTGAGAGTGTTGTGTGCTGTTGGTGAGTGGTGGTGAGAGGAGAGTGGTGTGTGTGTGTGTGTGTGTGTGTGTGTGTGTTAGAGTGTGTGTGTGTGTGTACACGTTACCGTGCTTCTGCCCACTTGATGTCCGTTGGGCTCGAGGTCGACGGTCTGCAGGAACTGTCTGATCCCCGTCTGTGAGGAGTGTGAGGAGTCAGGTAACAGCAGACGTCCCGCAGGTAACAGATGATGGGAATAATGATGGGGAAAATCCTGAAGAAGCAATCAGGAAAGTGGTTCATGTGTTACAGTGTTTCCTATGATTTTTTTTTTTTTTCTCTGAATTTGTTTTTTATTTTTATTTTATTTTATGAATTTTTACTTATTCTTAAGTTATTTTTTTTTGTATGAATTAGTTTTTTATTTTTGTTTTGTTTTATGGGAAGATTTACACTGATTAGAAGACCAACCATTCACTGAATGAATTTTACAAAAATTTATATTTTAGGGCCCTATTAAATATGGTATGAAAAAAAAAATTCGGGATCTGTTTTAATGGTTTTACAAATTAAATTTTAAGAGTAATCAAAAAGCATGTCCTCAATTAACTGAAATCAGTAAACTTATCACAATTTAAACTATTACTACAAGATTTTTGATCAATAAAAGGGGCCCTGTGGATTGGATTGATTTTTCAGAATTTTTTGTGTTGTCTGTTTTAATTTTATATGTTTATATAACTTTACACAGTCCTAGTATTAATCAAAAGGGTGCTCATTAATTTATTTTGATGTAAACATGTAGTAGTGTTGAGAAGTGTTTGTTCACCTGGAAGCTGGATTTGACCGCTTGTATCCGGAGCGGCGGATCCTCACCGTCTCCCTCCGGCCCGGTGTAGCGTAACTGTCTCACACCCAGCACCGCTTCGCTGAACGCAGAGGAAAGCTACGGAAGAAAGAAAGAAGACGCGCTCAAACCGCGCGTCTACATTCCTGTCGCAGCAAACCCGAAACCTGACCTCATTACAAATCCTTCTCCTGCATTATATCGGAGCATTTCACAAAGTACGCTCCGACTGTCCAGAGTCTCCATCACTTATTCAGAGACCCTGCGTCACAACAGACCAGATTTAGCTCGACTTCAAATTGTAATTTTTGCATTTTTAAAAGTACACGAATTTTAAACATTATTGTATATATTTAAACTAATATCTTTTTTTTTTTATTTAATATTATATATATATATATATATATATATATATATATTGTATATAATATAATATATATATATTATTCATACATTTTTAAATACTTATTTTTAAACACGCATATAGTATACATTTCAAAGATAATGCACATTTTTTAAAATAATTTCTTATATTTAGGTATATTTGAAAAATACTTTTTAAATAACCATTTTATATATAATTGTTTAACAACTGCATACATTTCAAAAAGGTTGTATATTTTTAGATCAATTTATAATGTGTAAAATGTAATATTATTATATACATCTACTTTCGAAAGAATGTATATTGTCTTAATTTATAAATGTTTCAAAATACATAATTTTCAGAAATTAAAAAAAATATGTATTTTGATAATGAAGATGTATTTTGTCCAATGCTATAATATTTTTAAACAATAATTGTGTTGCATTTTCAAAAAGGTATATAGTTTTTACATAATGAATTTTATACATTTAAAAAAAAGTGCATATTTTTATATTTTATACATACATTTTTTTAAATATATATTTTTAAACAATTACTGTAAATATTTAAAACATTATATACCATTTTTTAAAAGTTCCATTTTTAAGTTAGCTTTTTATTTTTTTTATAAAGAATCATTGTGAAAAGAACCATTTTTGTAGAATCCAATATATTTTGTCATTTATATATACGCATATATATATATACTATATATATATATGCTATATATATATATATATATATATATACACATAGTATATATACATTTTAAAATTCCCTTTTTACACCATTGTTTTTTTTATGAAACTCAAGTTGTGACAGAAGACATTTGTGAGAATACAATATATTTTTAATTTATATACTAGTATATATATATATATATATCATATATATATATATATATATATTTATCTATACACATATATACATACATACATACATATATACATACATACCCGATATAATTAACAATCATATATATATATATTATATATATATTATATCTCTATATATATATCTACGACACACACACACATCTCACACAATATGTTTTTTTTTAAAATGTAATCTTTTTATATTTCACAGATTTGAATGTTAATAATTGTAGCAGTTGCGGTATTTTTCCCTCCCTTCAGTGCAGTGTGTTGTGCTCACGGGCGTTGACAACCAAGCGCCACTGCGCGCTGATGCTGGGAGGCTTCTTCTTCTTGTGCAGGTGCGCGCTGATGCTGGGAGGCTTCTTCTTCTTGTGGTCGGTGTTGAGCGTCAGGAGGCCCTCAGAAATTACGTCAGCGACTTCCACATCCAGCGGTGGCTGCAGACTACACATCATTCATTATTCAGGCCTCTTTCACATCACAACACTGCCATGCTGGATCTCCATTAAACCTTGCATCAGTAATGCACCATTCTTTTATAAATCCTACAAATACGTATATACATTCTAATAATTAATTTATAATCATATTAAAGTTTATAAATTTTTAAAATAACTAGTATACACTTCATAAGGGGATTACATGTCACGGCGGTTTCAAGCACACAAATACAGTGTTATTGCATTCATTTTCAAAATAATATATATATTTAAAATAATTTGTATATTTTTTTTTTAAATTTAATATAATTTTTTATTTGTTAGTTTTATAATTTTTTTGCATTTCAAAAATAATTTTTTACTAACACATAAAATGTATATATACGAATTCTTTTTGTAATCATTTCAAAATATAACAAAAAAATAAATTTTGGTAAAAGGCATACATATTGTAGCAATTTATACTTCATTTTTAAAAAATAATCTGTATTTCTTCTCTAAAATTGATGCTTACACAAAAGTCCATACTTGTTTTTAAAAAGCGGTGCCTTTTAAAACAATCTTTTGCATAAATTGGATTCACGTGTATTACATTTTCTTACCCAATCACAATTTCATTGACATTAGTATTCGTTTTTTTAGAGCGTTTTATTTGAGTGAAAATTTTAATTTCTAAAAGTGTCCCTTGGTACACGTTTACACCTTACATAGTAGTTGTCCTATACTATTTATAATAACAAGAAATTATGCATATTTTCAATGCAAGTTACCTGAGATTGCAATACAAAACCCTAATCCTATATGTCTTTATACACCTCCGTAGCCGTTGTCTATGCGGAGCCCGGAGAAAAGTTTGACTGTGTCCCGTGGCTGGGATGCCACTCCTGTGTGTCGTACGTCTCCTTTAATTAATATCACTCCATACCTTTAATTGTATAATTACCACTGTACAAGGCGACTTTTTTTGTTGATGTGATTAATCATTTGACAAGCGAATATTAATGAGATTTATTACGCAGCATGTTGGCTTGCACATTCCCGTGGTTAAAATGTAAGTCAATGACAGAATAGCTCTTTGCACAGTTTGTGCTTAACTATGTCTGAGACACTGAACTGAAATGCCATTACCTTAGGGAGGCTGGGCCAGTGCGGCTTGGTCTTGCAGTTCTTGCTTCTCCTGCAGAAACAGAGAGAGTTTGAGACAGAGTGAATAAGAGTCAGAGTCAGATGTGAGGTGTGGGTTGTGGGTCACATCATGATGCTCTGATCTGGATGCAGTGTGCAGCAGCTTATTATCCCCCGAGTTCACGAAGATGCCCTCCTCCTCATGAGACGAGAGCGAGGAGACGCGCTCGCACCTCCTGACACAGACGGGACTGGAGACACACATACACTTACACCAGTAACACACCAAACACAGAGCTTTCATCACTACACCTGCTTCTGTGTTTCACGCTTCGACCAGCTGCTGTAACTGACCGGAACTACAACCTGACGCAAACCTAGCTATTCATTAAAGCATACAGATAAATACTGATTTATTTAAATAAAATAAATAGCAAAAAAAATACTTAAGATGGTATATTTTATTATATGAATATAATTGTTTTCTACATTTAAAAAATAATTATACATTCACATTTAGTCATTTAGCAGCTCTTTTTTTTTAAAGTAAACAAGCAGTTAGTAAATGAATAGAGTGCAAGTCTAAAAGAGGCACATTTATAATAATAATAATAATTATTATTATTATTATATAAAAAGTAATTTAGATATTTTTAAAATGTATATTTTAAATAAATCTTTTAAATGAATATTTTTAATAAACTATTGAATTATTATAATTATTAATGAATATTGAACATTATATAATTATATAAAAATTACATAAAATCAATTAGCCACTTAAAGTTGTGCATTACAGTGACTTTACCATGTTTTGTTTTTAAATTGTGGTAAAATCTACAATTCTGTCTACAATACCACAATCACACATTTCAGTGTTTTAATTGTTTCTCTGCTATAATTAAAAAAAGTTATTAGTAAATACATTTAAACTTTTGTATTTTTTAATAAACAATTTAGATATTTTAAAACTTAATTTTATACATTTTTAAATTTAAATTAAATTTTAATAATCAATTAATATTGAATTAGTGATGAATAATTTTAATAAATAAATATGTTTTAATTTGTTTTAAATTGTGGTGAAATTTTTAGCTTTAAAAAAAACACAAATTGTGGTGTTGTATTTGTTTACCTGCAATAATAAAATTCATTAGTAAAATTAAAAATACAATTTAGTTATTTATAAAGCTATTATTTAAATTATTATTTAAAAAATGAACAAAATAATATTTATTAGTTAAAATATGAATTACTTTCTTATTAATAATAATTGAACACTTGTGTATTTTTAAATGCTCAACACATTTGTGCATTAAAATGACTTTACCTTATTTTGTGAGCTAAACTCTACTGTTTTGTTTGTATGGCTGCATGTCATGTGAGCATTAGCTGACATCAGAGCTCAGTGAACATGTGGTTAGATGACTGAAATATGAAATGTTTGAGGGTTTGTACCTGCTCATGTTCTCACGGAGCGTGTTTGTTCCCTGCAGGTCTGACAGTGGAGTGCGTGGACTCCTCCGGCTGATGCTCGAGTCTGACAGACAGACACAAATACAAACATTTGAGATCATTCATATAAACCAGTCACACGTGACCCAAACTAGACGAGGAGGAAGATGAAATTAAAGCCTGTTTAACACAAACATCCTGGAAATCAAACAATGACCTCATGATTAATACCATTAACAGAGCGATAACAGAAACTCTGTATGATGTCAGATCACTCACGGATTTTTGGGGAGAAAATTGTATTATTTTTATTGTTGGAGATTCATTTGCTGTGTGATCCAACGGTTTCTATTTTTATATTTCACGTTTTAACGTTTAAATTTATAGTTTAGTATTTTTTTAATATTTTGCATTTATTTATTTTTTATATTTTCAGTTTTCATTTTAATGTCAAAGTTTTAGCAATTTTGTTGTGTTTTTGTATTTATTATTATTTTAATTTTTATATTTTCTGTTTTTATTATAATATCAGTTTAAGTTTTTGTAATTTTGTTGTTTTCTGTAATTTTTATTAGTTAAAAAAAATTGCATTACATTTTTTATATTTTCCATTTTAATGTTAGCTAAAGTTTTAGCAATTTTTTTTTTTCGTTTATAAATATAAATATTTTAATAAATTAAGACATTTTGATGAATACATTGACAAATTAATATTTACTTAATTTATTCAGTAAATAAACATTGTATTTTTTCATGTTTTAGTTTCATAAAGTCAATAAGCTACATTACAGTGACGTAACCATGTTTTGTTTTTAACACTGTGTTAAAATTGTGGTAAAATTTTAGTTTATACATCAGAGAACCGTGATCATATTATTGAATTTTTTAAATAAAAACAAGAAATTTCAGCGGGACAATAAAGTTTGGGAAATATCTTATGTCTGTTTTAGTTATTTTAGAACATCAAGTTAATCAAGTAAATTTTTTTTTTTTTCAGTTGATATTTATCTAATTTCAAGTAACAAAACTGGTTTTGGTTTTAGTAAACCTTAATAACATTGTTTTGGATGACTGTAGATCTGCTGAAGTGTGTTATTTCTGTCATCTTACTGTATTTGTCATCTTTGCATCGCTGTTCAGTTCTCAAGGCTTCCGTCTTGGTGAACAGGATGATGTGCAGGAACAACTGAAGCTATCCACACTTTTCTGATTCTGAGGGCCGGGACCATCAAGGCCTGGAGAGAGAGAGAGAGAGGGGAGTAGAGTAGCCCGAAGAGAGAGAGAGGAGAGAGAGTTGGGTGGGGTGAGGGAGGAAGATATAGACGAGAGAGAGAGAGAGAGAGAGCGAGACGACACACAGAGAGAGAGGAGAGGAGCCAGACAGAGAAGAGAGAGAGGGTGCAGAGAGAGCAGCCAGAGAGCAGCGCGAGAGACTATAGGAGGCTAGGTGAGAGAGAGACATAGAGAGATACAGAGCAGAGAGAGAGAGAGAGAAACTCCACCCAACAGAGAGAAGGAGAGAGTGTGAGGTGGGGGTGAGTTCGCAAACGCAGGGGGGGGGGGGGGGTTTTTTGGTTAGGAAAAGGCAGTTGAAGGGGGGAGGGTTAGTTGTTGATTTTTTAACAGAGAGAGAGAGAGAGTGTGTGAGTAAGCAAACGCGGCAAACCTTTTTAATTTGGCCAAAACAGCACGCACAAATGTGAACTTCAACTATCACAGGCCACAACCCGTGTGCTGCCAACATCTAGGACTCACAACTTTCACACAACCCGCACGCTATAATAAACTACAAGACTATAAGCTAGTCGGCAAATGAAAAAGAGATTATTGCGCATATTTTCAAAATCTTGCTGTTGTATATTATTAATAAAGGTACATGAAACTGTTTGTAACGGGTCGTATATTTTCATGTTTATTGTTAGAAAGTAAATAATAAATCCGTAAATCTACTGTGGTTATATTTAATTTGTTTATTGTGGTTATTGTTATATACATATATACACACATAAACTGCCACAAAACATCATGGTCAAAAACAATATATAAACATCAGTTACATTAAAGTGCATGTATCAAAAATCGTATATAAATTAAGCACCTCTGGTTTATTTTTTGTGTAAATTTTTACTGTTTTAACCACTTTACATTACACACTGACTTTTTTAAAAATGCTATTATTTTTTAATAAAAAAAGCTATATATCATAAATGTATAGATACATTATTATTTTTTTTTATTATTTGTAATTTATTTT
>NC_056621.1:1712128-1729602 GCF_018340385.1 Cyprinus carpio
TTTTATTATAAATGTACAGAACCTTATTTTCATTATTTGGAATGATTTTAAATTACAATTTCTCTATTGCCTATTTACCAAATATTTTATTATTATATTACAAATAATAATAATAATAATAATAATAATAATCTATTTTTATTGTCATTGTTTGTAAACAACAACAACAACAAACATTACATTAATATTACATTTAATTTAAAACTGAACAGTGAATGAAATCACAGGGATGCAAACTGTGTCAGCATCTTAAACGCATTATTTCCAGTCTGCTGTTCTTCTGTCTTCATGCATGCATCTTTGAACATCACGAATTATATTTGATTTAATCCTGTGGTGATAAATAACGAGATGTGTTGCATCAGGGTCTTTTAATTCATTGTGCATGTGATTGTGAGTGTTTGAGTCTCACGGCTGTGTGACAGGATCAGGTTTGTAATGACACTGTTTCTCACCGCTCGTCTTCGTCGTCTTCTTCTCCTTGTGCCGTTTCCCGGCCTCTCTGAAGGCGACGTGTGCTCGGAAATAAGCCCGGATCACGGCCCAGCGGAAGGTGGCCACCGGATCGATTCCCATCAGGCCACAGATGAAAGCGTTCCGGCTGCTCTTCAGCAGAGCCACGTGAGCATTCCGGACGCATGTGATCCGTGTTCCTTTCTCCTGATCCAGTACCTGACTCTGACACAACAGTACATGCTGAATTGAGACATGCACATGCTATATCCTTTAGGTATATCTGGAACATAGTCACTGTGTAGCCACTAATAATGGCACCCTTGGAAAATACAGTGGGGGAAATATTTATTTGATCCCCTGCTGATTTTGTAAGTTTGCCCACTCACAAAGAAATAAAGGGTCTGTCATTTTTATGGTAGGTTTATTTTAACAGATAGAGACAGAATATCAACCAAAATATCAACCAAGAATAAAATGATATAGACATTTATTAAAAAATAAATAAAAACATAAGAACAACATTACTAAAACTTTAACTAGAGTTAAAATGAAAACCGAAAATATAAAAATAAAATCTAATACAAAAACTATAATAGTATTTCACTAAAATCACACTATTTCAGACTAAGCAACATTTGCAGGTTTCATCTGCTTAACATGATGTAATAAAATCACTTAAACTGAAATAAAACTTAATAAAATATAACAATAATAATAAAACAAAAATAAATATACTGAAAAAATACTACAAAAACTCACGACAAAATAACTTAAATGTCAGATAAAATTAAAACAGAAAATCTAAAAATAAAAAATATTTAGAAATGTCTCACTAAAAACTGCAATACTATCTCAAGGACACTAAAATAACCAGGGCTATTACAGTAACAATAAAAAAGCATTTTATTACTTGAAATATAATAAATAACAATAAGAAATTAATTACAAATTAACTGAGGAAAAAATACTATCTCAAGGACACTATAATTTTCAACTAGTTTTATATACTAAAATATCTATAGCTAAAACTGAATTAAAATTACATATGTGTGTTATATAATGCAATTTTATATATATATATATATATATATACACACATATATATCGTTATTATATATTGTAATTATATATATATATATATATATATATATATATATATATATATATATATATATTTATATATATATATATATATACATACATGAAAAAATAAAAATCACATCAAAATGTCCAAAAGTGTAAAATTCTAATGAAAACGGAAAATATAAAAATAGAAATAATAACAGTCGTATATGAAGGGTAGTAAAAGAGCAGGGATTAGGGTTGGTGTGGATGTGGGTGAGTGGTGTTAGTTTGTGGTGATGTTGATGTGCTGTTCTTGATGTTCTTCATTGTTAATGTCACATCTGCTCCAAACACAGCTCGAATAAACACACAGAAGACATCAGCTTTACGTGTGTGTGTGTGTGTGTGTGTGTGTGTGGATTTAACCCTCTCTGCCAAACATGTGCTCCAGATACACCCGATCCAACCAATCAGATCAAAGCACAGAAGTAGGTCACTGTGTGTGTAACGTATGCAAATGCTCACTCACTCACACACACACACACACACACACTAGAGCGCTCTGTAGCAGAAGAGCTGGGCTCTGTGAGCTTCTCACCTTGACGCTGTATTTAACTTTGCCGGCGTAGTGTCTGATGATGAACGCTGGCTCCATGACGGCAGGGAACTCGATGTAGATGTTTCCCTCGTGCTGCCGCTTAAACTTCTCCAGCAGAGTCTGATTAGACGCCTGCGGAAAACTACAACCCAACCAGAACAAGATTCACTCACGTTCTTGTGTTTAATTTTCTCTATGTTAGTATGGTTTAAACAGTAATGTGTCTATTAACACTCTATTGCTCATTATCAAACTTGAATTTTATTCAATTTCTTAAATCAAACACTTTTGAAAATGAATATTTGATATTTATTTATAATAATCTTTTCATGCTTTTATCCTTTCAATCAGGTAGTTAACTGAAATTTTTTTTTTTTGTTCTGAAAAAAAATAAATAAATAAATAAACATTAACTGAAATAAAATATATAATAAATTGAAACTTTTTCAGCTAGTTGCCAATGCAACTTTTACTTTATTTAAACCTGAAGTACTAAAATAACTAAAACTGAAATAAAAATGTGTATATATTACAAATAAATATCTATTAATTTTAAAATTTTGATTAGTAAATATACTAATTGCAAATGTGCAAATATACAAATGATTGCAATATTCGATTAGTAAAGCAGTTCATTTTCATACAAGAAAAATCAAATTATATATTTTCATAACAGAGCATAAAGTAAAAACTAATAAATTAAATAAAAAAAAAAAATCAATTTTTTTAAAGAAATAATAAACTATTAAATGAGTAACAAATAAAAAAAAATACACAAGAGAATTTGTAAAATGTAAATTAAATTACAAAAATATATAAAAATAAAAGTGAATTTAAAATATAAAAACTAAAAAATGTATGTATGTACTGTATGTATGTATGTAGATTTATATATATATATATATATATATATATATATATATTTATATATATATATATATATATATATATATATAAATATAAAACAGCAAAATTACTACAGCTTGGACTAAAATGAAAATGGAAATGCAAAATATGTATAAAAAACTGATTCAAAATATTAATAAAAACTACAACATCAACTTAATTACACAAAAATGAATCTGCTTTTAATATTTGTGGCGACTTATCCAGTTTTCTGATGTTAAAACAATATAACAAAAAACAAAGATAATGATATTAAAGAATTAAATAAACATTAGTGTGAATAAATCAGATGGAACCGGCTTCTAGCTTAATATTTACTAAACATTTCAGTGAAACCCCAAACAAGAACACTTTAATAATGAAACACATCATATCTGAAGCGTGGACAGCTGCTTGTGTCCGATGCGGTTGAGCTGGGATGAGACTGAGACTCACTCCTCGTCCAGCAGGTGGAGCAGCGCGGTGGGTTTCTTGCTGATGAGGTTGATGCAGGCCGTGTTGTCCATGTAGTCGATCATGTGCCAGCTGATGCCCTCGGAGCGATACTCCTCCTGACAGACCAAACACACACACCACACACTGTAACTAACCTCCTGTCTTACTGCAAACATACACTGCACTCAAAGCTCGGAACACGAAAACAATATTTCAAATAATAATGATTTTATTTATATTAAATATACACTAACAACATTATGAACTTTTATAGGGTCGTTTATATTTATTATTATATTCTGCAGCAGCTAGAATGTTCCTTCACTCACAAAACAACAGCAAAAAATAATAGTTTATGATTATTATTTTAATCGTGCTTACAAACATTAACTTGAACTCGCAGTGTTTCAGTCCCATTAAATGCTACAGTAACCCACTTCTTTAGCAAAATATTATACATCTAAAGAATAATAATGGAGCTAAACACTAAGTTAATATTTGTATAAAACCAACAAACTTCACTAATATATTTCGAAAAGCATAAATATTATAACGGTGCCTGACTATTAAATTTAATACTATTAGGTATAAGATTAGAGATTATATATGAACTAGATTGTTAGATCAATCTGGTCAGTGACTCATCGCCTAATTTATTTTTAAAGGATGTCTATGGATAGTTTGACTTCAGGTGTATCATATATTCATGAGTCCCACAAAAATAAATAATATAAAAACAAAAATAAACTTTTGTATAAAATAGCTGGTAACTTCACTATTACTACCATTGAAATCTTGCTGGATATGTCTTTATGATAACCGCATCTCAGGACCTTCTAAATTCATACACATTCCGGCCTTTACAGTTAACACGAACTAAATTTAAATACCATAAAAAGTAGAAGAATGAATGATTCTCAAGTTAAAATCCTATCTTTCAACGAAGATAAAGTACATAATAATTCCTTACTATTCCCACGCAACACGATGCCAATCTCATTAAGCTTCCGCTTCAATAGATCATATTCTATATCGCGTTTTTTAGTCGCAAGACTCCGAACTCAATAGTCCCAAAAGCCCGCCATTTTCTGTACAAATGAACTTATTATCCACACAAAAATAAAAATGATTACTTTTCTTTTCATTTCTATGTTATACTTATTTTATTTCTCTTTAATATAATGCAATTTTTCTAAGAAGTGTTCTTTGCTTGGTCTGAATAAATAACGTGACTTTCTTGTTATTATTATCTGATCAGTTCATGTTTCATCGTATTGTGATTGAAAATTCACTTTATTTTTCAAATGTTTTACATGTTACTCTATATTGAAGACCGTATTGCTATATATAGGAAGTTTTGTAGGAGAGAGACAAGAGCATGACAGTTTCCGACCCATACATTAACAGCCTTTAAAATTAGGGACCGTATCCTATAGCAAACCACACACCAGGAAGACTCAAAGATCTAAAACATGCTTCAGGTTGGCTCTATTCTAAAGACTCAGTGGCTGAAATGTGATCATGTGAGCGAATATTCAGGATGAGTAAACGACGTCGCTCATGCGATCAGGATCCAGAGATCTGTTACCTGCTCCAGCTTGAAGACGGTGTGGTTGAAGTAATTGCTGCAGCGTCTCGGTGGCGAAAGTTGATTGCAGAACTGCTCGAAAGCTGTTGGTCTTCCGTAGTCCTCAAAGCCAAAGATGTCTAGCACACCGATGGACAGGATCTGAAACACACACACGCACACATGCACACAACTCTCAGGGCAAATGTGAACACTGATGCGCGGATGCACGACACTTCACCTAATCATCAGGGACTGTCAGCGCTGACGACGCATTATTTGGTAAGGAGACCCTGAGAATCAATCAGTCACTGAAGGTCAACTAGATAGAACTTGCCAATAATGGGAGCAGTGTTTGTTTGAGTGTTGGTGGGTTGGTGGTTCTTGGGTTGCGAGTTGGGTGGGTTGTGGGGTGTG
Source organism: Cyprinus carpio (assembly GCF_018340385.1). Lineage (NCBI taxonomy): Eukaryota > Metazoa > Chordata > Actinopteri > Cypriniformes > Cyprinidae > Cyprinus > Cyprinus carpio. The sequence continues at coordinate 1,717,573 of NC_056621.1, forward strand.
TGGTGGGTGTTGGTTGTGTTTGTTTGGTGGTGTTTTTGTGGGTGTGGTGTTGGTGTGTGGAGTGGTGGTGTTTTTTTGTGAGGGGTTGTTGTTGTGTGGGTGAATGTGTTGTGGGTTGGGTTTGTTTTGTGGTGAGGTGGTGGGGTGTTTGGGTGGGTGGTGGTAATGTGGTTTGGGGTTGTGTTGGTGGTGTTTGGGTGTGTTGGGTGGTGTGTGTGTGTGGTGTTTGTGGTGTTTGGGTGTGTGGTGTGTGGGTTTGTTGGTGTGAGGGTGTGTGTTTGTTTGGGGTGTGTGGGGGGTTGGGGGGGTGGTTGTGGTGTGTTTTGTGTGTGTGTTTGTGTGTTGGGTGGGGTGGTAGGGGTGGTGTGTGTGTGTGGGGGTGTGGGGTTTTGGGGGTGTGGGGTGTGTGGTTGGTTGTGTGTGTTGTTTGTGTGTTGTGTGTGGGTTTGTGTGTGTTGTGTGTTGTGTTGGTGGGTTGGTGTGGGGGGTGTTGTGTTGTGTGTGGGGTGTTGTGGTTTGTGTGGGTGTGTTTTGGGTGGTGTGTGGTGGGTGGTAAGGTTTGTGTGTGTGTTGGTTGTTGTGGGGTGTTGGGTGGGTTTTTGTGTGGGGGGGTGGTGGGTTGTGTGTTTGTTGTGTGGGTGTTTGTGGTGTGTGTGGGGTTTGTGTGTGTGGTTGGTGTGGGGGGGGGTGGTGTGTGTTTGGGTGGGTGTTGGGTTGTGTTTGTGTTGGGTTGGGTGTGGTGTGGTGTTTGTGTGTGTGTGTTTTTGGGGGGTGTTGGGTGGGTTGGTGGGTTGTTGTGTGGTTGTGGTGTGTGTGGTGTGGGTGGGTGGTGGGTGTGTGTTGTGTGTGTGTGGGGGGGTGTGTGTGTGTTGGGTGGTGGGGGTGTTGTGGGGTGTGTGTGTTGTTTGTGTGTGTGTGTGTGTGGTGTGTGTTGTGTGGGGTTTGGGGGTTGTGTTTGTGGTTGTGTGTGTGGTGGGTGTGTGTGTGTGTGTGGGTGGGTGGGGTGTGTGTGTGTGGTTGTGGTTTTGGGGTGTGTTTGTGTGTGTGTGTTGTTTTTTGTGTGTGGTGTGTGGGTGTGTGGTTGTGTTTTGGGGGTGTGTGTAAGTGTGTGTGTTTGTGTGTTTGTGTGTGTGTGTGTGTGTGGTTTTGTGTTGGGTGTGGTTGTTTGTTGTTTGGGTGTGGTTGTTTGTGGTGTTTTTTGGGTGGTGGGGGTGTGTTTGTTGTGTGTTGGGTTTTTTGTGTGTTTGGGTGTGGTGTGTGTTGTGTGTGTGTTTGTGTTTTTTTGTTTTTGTGTTGTGTGTTTTTGGGTGTGTGTGTGTGTGTGTGGTTTGTGTGTGTGGTGTTGGGGTTGGTGTGGTGGGTGTGTGGGTGGTGGGTGTGTGTGTGGTTGTGTTGGTGGGTTTTTGGGTGTGTGGTTTGTGTGGGTGTGTGTTTTGTTTGTGTGTTTGTGTGGGTGTTTTGTGTTTGTTTGGGGTGTGTGGGGGGTGGGTGGTGTTTTGGTTTTGTTGTGTTGGGTTGGGGTGGGGTGGTGTGTGTGTTTGTGTGTTGTGTGTGGTGTGTTTGGTGGGTGTGGGGGTTTTGTTGTGGTGTGGTGTTGGTGTTTGTGTGTGGGTTGTGTGGGTTTGTTTGTGTGTGTTTGGGGGGGTGGTGGGTGTGTGTGTTGGGTTGGTGTGTGTTTTGTGTTTGGGTGGGTGTGTTGGGGTGGGGGGTGGGGTAGTGGTGTGTGTGTGTTTGTGGTGTTGTTGTGTGGGGTGTGTGTGTTGTGGTTGGGTGGGGTGGTGTGGTGGTGTTTGTTGTGGTGGTGTTTGTGTTTTTTTGGGGTGGGGGGGTGGGTGTTTGTTGTGTTTGGGTGTTGTGTTTTGTTTGTTGGTGGTTGTGTGGGTGGTTTGTGTGTTTTGTGTGTTTTGGGGTGGGTTGGTGTGTTTGTGAGTTTGTGTGGTTTTTGGGTGTTTTTGGTGTTTTTGTTTTGTGTGTGGGTTGTGTGTGTGGTGGGTTTGTGGTGGTTTGGGGGTGTTTTGTTTTTGTGGTGTGTGGGGTGGTTTGTGGGTTGTGTGTGTGGTGTGTGTTGTGTGGTGTGTTGTGTGGGGTTTGTGTGTGTTTGTTTTGTTTTGTGTTGGGGGGTGGGTGTGGTGTGTGTGTGGTTGGTGGGTGTGGTGTTTGGTGTTGTGTTGTGTGTGGTGTGTGTTTTGGGGTTTGGGGTGTGGGGTGTGTGTGTGTGTGTTGTGGTGGGTTGGTTTGTGTGTGTGTGTTTGTGTGTGTTTGGGGTGTGGGTGTGTGTGTTGGTTGTGTGGTTTGGGGGGTTTGTGTGTGTTGTGTGTGTGTGGTTGTTGTGGTGTTTTTGTGGTGGGTGTTGTGGTGTGTTGTGTTGTTGGGGGTGTGTTTGGTTGTTGTGTGTGTTGTTGTGTGTGTGTTGGGTTGTGGGGTTGTGTGGTGGTTGTGGTGTTGTTGTGTGTGTGTTTTGTAGGGTGTGGTGTGGTGTTTTGTTGTTTGTGGGTTGGGTGTGGTGTTGTTGTTGTGTTTGTGGGTGTGGTGTTGGTGTGTTGGGGGGGTTGTTTGTTTTGTGGTGTGGTGTGGTGTGTGGGTTTTTGTGTGGTTTTGTGTGTGTGTGGTGTGTTTGTGGGGGTTTTGGGGGGGTTGTTTTTGTTTTTGTTTGTTTGGTGGTTGGGGGGGTGTGTGTGTGTGTTTGGTGTGTGTTGTGTTTGTTTTTTGGTGTTGTGTTTGTGGTGTTGTGTTGGGTGTGGTTGTGTGTGGTGTTTGTGTGTGTGTGGGGTTGGTGTGGGTGTGTGGGTTGTGTGTGTGTGTGGGTGTGTGTTGTGTGTGTGGTTGTGGGTGGGGTGGTTGTTGTGTGTGTGGTGGGGGTTTTGTTGTTTTGTGTGTGGGGGTTTGTGTGGGTTGTTGGTTTGTGTGTTTGTTTTTTTGTGTGTTTGTGTGAGGTGGGTGTGTGTGTTTGTGGGTGGGTTTGGTGTGTTGTGTTGGTGTGGGTGGTGTGTGTGTGGTTGTGTGGGGTTTGGTGGTGTGTTGTTTTGTGGTTTTTGTGGTGTTTTTGTGGTTTGTGTTTTTGTTGTGTTGGTGGGTGTGGGGTGTGGTGGGGTGTGTGTTTGTGGTGTGGTGTGGTTTGTGGGTTTGGTGGTTTGTGTGTGTGTGGTGTGTTGTGGTGTTGTGTGTGGGTGTGTGGTTTGTGTGTGTGTTTGTTGTTTTGTGTTTTGTGGGTTGTTGTGTTTGTGTGGTGTTGGTGTTTGTGGTTTGGTGTGTTTGTGTGTGGGTTGGGTTGGTGTGTGGTGGGGTGTGTTGTTGTTTTTTGTGTGTGGTGTGTGGTGTGTTTGTGTGTGTTGTGTGTGTGTGGTGTGTTGTTGTGTTGTGTGTGGTGTGTGTGGTGTTGGTTTGTGGTGTGTGGTTTGTGTTTGTGTGGGTTTGTGTGTGTGTGTTTGTGTGTTTTGGTGGTGGTTTTTGTTGTTGTGTGGTGTTTTTGTGGTGGTGTGTTGTGGTTTGTGTGTTTGTGTTGTGTTGGGGGGGTGGGGTGGGTGTTTTGTGTTGTGTGTGTGTGTTGTGTGTGTTTGTTGGTGGTGTGTGTGTGTGTGTATGTGGGTGTGGGTGTGTGTTGTGTGTTGTGTGTGTGTGGGTGGGGGTGTGTTGTGGTGGGTGTGTGTGTGTGTGTGTGTGGTGTGTGTTTTGTGTGTGTGTGTGTTTGTTGTTGGTGGTGTGTGGGTGTGTTTGTGTGTGGGTGTGTGTTTTGTGTGTGTGTGTGTTGTGTGTGTGTGTGTGGTTTGGGTGTGTTGTGTGTTGGTTTGTGTGGGGGTGTGGTTTTGTGGGGTGTGTGGGGTTGGTTTTGTGTGGTGTGTGTTGTTGTGTTGTGTTGGTGTGGTTGTGGTGTGTTGGTGTGGTTGTGTGTTTTTGTGTTGTGGTGTGGGGTTTGGTTGTGTGTTTTTGGGGTGTGGTGTGTGTTGTGTTTGTTGTGTGTGTTTTTGTGTGTGGTGGTGTGTGTGTTGGTGTGTGTGGGTGTGGGTGGGTGTGGGTGGTGTGTTTGGTGGGGTGTGTTGTGTTGGTGTGTGGTGTTTTGTGTGGTTTTTGTTGGTTGTGTTGGTGGGTTGTTTGGTTGTGTTGTGGGGGTTGGTGTGGGGTTTGGGGTTTTGTTGTGTGTGTGTTGGGTTGTGTGGGTGGTTGTGTGGTGTGTTGTGTGTGGTTTTTGTGTTGGGTGTGGGTGTGGGTGTGGGTGGGTGTGTGTGTGGGGTGTGTGGGTTTTTGTGTGGGGTGGTGTTGGTGTTTTGTGGTGTTTGTGTTGTGTGGTTGTGTGTTTTTTGGGGTGTTGTTTGTGGGGTTTTGGGTGGTGGGTGTGGTGGGGTGTTTGTGTGTGTTTTTTGGTTGTGTGTGTGGTGTGTTGGTGTTGTGTTGTTTGTGTTTTGTTGTTGGTGTGTTGTTGGTGGTGTTGTTGTTTGTTTGTGTGTGTGGGTGGGTGTGTGTGTTGTGTTGTGGTGTGGTTGTGGGTGTGTGTGTGTGTGTGTTTGGTTGGTGTGTGTGTGTTGTGTGTTTGTGTGTGTGGGGGTGTTGGTTGGTGTGTGTTGTGGGGGTTGGGTTTTGGTTTTGTGTGTGGGTGTTGGTTGTGTGGTGGTGTGTGGTGGGTTTTGTTGTTTTGGTGTGGGTGGTGTGTTTTGTGGGGTTTGTGGTGTGGTTTGGGTGTGTTGTTTGGGTTTGTAATTTTGTTTTTGTGGTGGGTGTTGTGGAGGTTGTGTGGTTGTGTGTGTTGTGGTTGGTGGGTTTTTTTGTTGGGTTGGTTGGGGTTGTTTGGGTTTGGGTTTTGTGTTGTGTTTTTGGGTGTTTGTGTTGTTTGTGTTGTTTGTGTGTTGGTTTGTGGTGGGTGTTTGTGGTTTTTTTGTTTGTGGGGGTTTTTGTTTGTGGTGGGGGTTGTGTGTGTTTTTTGGTTGTTTTTTGTGTGTTGTGTGTGGGGGTGTTTTTGGGTGTTGGGTTGTTTTTGTGTGTGGGTTTTTTTGGGGGGTTTAGTGGTTTTTGTGTGTGTGTGTTTGTGTTTGTTTGGTTTTGGGGTTGTGGGGGGGTGGTGGGGTTTTTTGTTTTGTGGGGTGTGTGGTTGAGTGTTTTGGGGTGTGGTGGGGGTGTTGTTTTTTGTGGGGGGTTTGTTTGTGTGGTGGTGGTGTGTTTGGTGTTTTGGTTGTGGGGTATGGGGGTTTGGGTGTAGTGTGTTTTGGGTGGGGGTTGTGGGGTGTGGATGGTTTGTTTGGTGTGTGGGTTTTTGTTGGTGGCGTGGGTGTGGGGGTGGTTGTGGTTGTGGGGTTTTGGGGTTTGGTGGTTTGTTTGTGGTTGTGGTGGGGGGGTTGGTTAAGGGGTTGGTGGTGGGTGTGTGTTGTGGGGGGTGGTTGGGTTGGGTGGTGTGTGTTGGAGTTTGGGGTTTTTTTGTGTGGGTGGTTTTCGTGTTTGGGGGTGTGGTTTGGGGGTGGGGGGGGGTGTGTGTTTGGGTGGGGGGGATTGTTTGGGTGTTGGGTGGGGTGGTGTTAAGGGGTGGTTGTGGTGTGGTTTGGGGGGTTTGGGTGTGTGGGGTGGTGGTGGGTGTGGGTTTGTTAATTTGTGTGGTTTGTTGTGTGTGTGTGTGTGGTGTGTTGTGGGTTTGTGTGGTTTTGTGGTGTTTGTTTGGTTGTTTGTTGTGTTGTGTGTGTTTGGTGTGTTTTGTGTGTGGGTGTTTTGGTTTGGGTTTGGGTGTTGTTAGGTGGGGTGTTTTTGGGTGGTGTTGGTTGTGTTTGTTTTGTTTGTGTGGGGTGGGGTGTGTTTGTGGGTTTGGTTTTTGTTTGTTGTGGGTGTTGTGTTGGTTGGTGGGTGTAGTTGTGTGTGGTTTTTTTTTGTTTGTTTGTGTTTGTTTTGAGTGTTTTTTGTGGTGAGTTTTTGTGTGTTTGTTTTGTGTTTTTGTGTTTTTGGTGACTAAGTGTGTTTCTGGGGTTTGTGTTTAAGTTTTTTTGTTTTTGTTGTTTGTTTTTTGTGTTGTTTTGTTTGGTGTATTTTTTTGGGAGTTAGTGGTAAGCGTGGAACACACAGAAGAACTGACCCAATGGTACAAGGAGAAATCACATCAGAGAAAGAGACAAGACCCAGCAGTAGACGGGGGAGTTAATGCGAGCTTCACATGTAGGAAAGGGCTAGTGTTACACTTGGAGAGCATTTAGTTGATGATCAGATTTAGGGGAAACTGTGGTCTACACAATCTAGAACTGTCGCCCTGAAGTCCACTACGAAATTAGGTCCCTTTCCGTGTGTCAAACAAAATATAAGCATGCCTTTCACACGAGCAGGAGTAATTAAAAACGCTGATTTGTGTGGTAGTGTGTGTGTGTGTATATGTATAATCTATATATCACAGGTCTATATATTGCAAAGAACAAGTGATCTAGAAACAAATTTAACTCAGAATGGGAAATAAACATTTAAATTACTAGCATCGATAGGTCGCAGATTTCTTAAACAGGGGCTAGAATTTCAGGGTTAGAGGTGGCCATTCCATAAAAGCGCTGAGGGAAAGGGGGTAAGATTTACTAACAATGAGCTACATTAATAAAGCACCAAGACACGCGAGCAGCTAGGCAGACTGACTACCACCTGGCTTTAAGAGCAGCGCTTTTTTTGGGCGTTAAATTAAACTGGGCATCAAATATCATAATGTGACGAGGGTGGCTTACAATGTTAGTAACCAGCGTGGCTGTGATTATTGTATCGCGCTCCGTCCATGCATTTTGAGTTCTGAAAGCGGAAAACTCCTACAAATGGAGCCGATATTCTTATAGGGTCAGGCAAGCCAAAATAACTGTGTCCATGTCGTAAGTCTTCACTAATTACTATTTTACCGCAAAGACGGTTTTGGCACTGGTCACACGCTGTTCTAAATCTGGCCTGCCAAATTGTAAAGTAGAAAGTCATATGTTAATTGGGCAATGCGTACTCCACGAATCTGTGTTTATGTAGCAACTTCAAAATAAATTACTAAATTCATTATATAAATGCATGAACCCATTATGAACTTAATATAATAAAAGTAAATAAAGCAAAGTATAGGTAATTATGCAAGCACACACACGCACACACACTTAGGCCATATATGGAGATATTACTTATATATTTATTATTACTTAAAAACCGGCTAATATTTTACATTAAATACCTGTATATTTGATTAAAATGGCATGCATGTATACCGTTTTGTCGTACATATAAAACTATTGGCAGCATTAGCAAAATATAGATGTATTTTAATATCATAACATTCATCAACCATAAAAGTACAATTACCTAGCTGTATATGGTTCATAGTAATTAATAGACACAATTTTAGTTGTCCTTGCAAACATTTTATTTTAATCTCCTTTTCTTTAATATCCAGATTTATGGCAGGATTTTAACTATGTTTTGTCTATAGACTGTCTATTAATATATATGGCCAGAAAAAAAACCATCAATAACGCACACTCAAATGTAAAACACCAAAAAAAAAGAGAATAAATCGTACATTTACATCTTTAATAGGGTTATTAATTATGTTATATAGTATTTATTAATTTATTCCTATTAATCTTACGTGTTTTCGGTTTAGACATGTGGTTTGAGACTCACTGCATTATAAAACAGATACAAACAGCTCCTATATTAAACACCTCAAAAAGAAATAATACCAGGACTACTCTGATGTCTGCTGTGGCGGGCGGGCATGCGAACTCCCGACGGGCGCGTCGCCGTGGCGCCTGATGGTATAGAGAGAAGCTGATGGGCAGCGCTGAGAGACATCAAGGACGTTCAGTGTGACTGCCAAAGCGTGATGGAGTTTAAGCACTGACGATATTTGTAATAAACGACGAGAGCTCATGTTTTCGATTCCTTCATTATTGGTTCAGCTGTTATTGACTGTAGCTAAATTCTGGAGGAGGGATTATGTCATTATATAAACACAGTCCCCTGTGGATTGCGAACATGGCAATCATATTCACAAACCACTTTAAGCATTTAAAGTGTTGAAAAGGTCGTTTCGGATGTCACGTATTTAGAAACGGTGTAGCGGAAGAACTTAATAGTCATAGTCATTGTTAAGTGAGTCCATTCATTGAAAACAGGTGCATCTCTGTGTGTGTGTGTGGTGGGAACCTGTAACTATCGAAATAAAAGTAAAATAAATAACGAATGACATACATAAAACCACCTACAATACTAAAAATGCATGAATGCATACAATGTTAAATAAAAGTTAACCAAATGGTTGATAAAATATCACAGTTTCTGAATTTTTAAAAAGATTTAAAAACACATAGATAAAAATTTGATAAATAAAATCATACGAAAAACAGTTATAAGTAAGTTGTGAGAAAAATGTATAGTTTATTAACAGCTGTTAACGTCTGTAAACTGAAAAATGAATAAAAGGCTCTGCCTAAACATTACATATTAAAATACAAACAAACAGTTAAGAACGCTAACCGCCAAAAACACAAGGCAAAATCACGTACAACTTCAGCTGCTAGTCACTAAACAAACAAGATCATCTCACGAAAGCACCAAAAAAAACAAGATGCAACCAACGATCATGTATGTGATTTAGATTGTAGACCTACAATTTAAAATTACTGAAATAACAAAAGGTTACCTGACGTGTCTGTGGTAGCTGAAACTTAGCTGGGTTTTCGCGGATAACACCACTGATTTTGTGTTGTCATAAACACAGCACACACCCACACACCGACACACTCGGAGTGAGGAAACAGTTTAGGCGTTTTGACTTCATTAGTGCATATTAGATCCACAATAGTAAAGAGTGACGAGAGGGAGAGAGACGGTTGTAGTGTGACTGTGGCATGTAACGTCATGAAGAGATTCATAGCCACATCAACACCATTAATACAGCCTAACGAGCAGGAGACCTTTGTGACTAGTCATACAGTGACAGCAATCTAATGTTAAGAAAAATATTAATTCCATGTCTTTGTATATTTCTTTTATATTAATGTGGATATTTTCCCATGGGGCCCGCGGAGAATGACTATAGTGATTAAATATTTAAAAAAAAAATGAATTCTAATTAAATAGATAAAACAATGACAAACTTTTCCTGGGCAGGGTGCTGTACTAATATTCTGAAATGTTTTGGTCATGTTTATTTTTCATGTCGTTCTAGATTTGGTAGAAGATGGTGCTGTCTAAAATTAGATCAGTAAAATAATAATTATGTAGCAAAGAATATTAATAACATAAAAACTAAATCACTTCTTGTTCGTTTTACATCAATATTCTGGAAATGTTTTTTTTTATTTTTATTATGTTTACTAAATCTGTAATTTTAATATAAATAATCATAATGAATAAATAATCCAACTGATTTATATTTCCTGTAGTTTCTATGCGTAGATATGGCGCTGTCTAAAACGAAAGGTAAACAGCATATAAGATGGATTGTGGATTGATGAACAGATAGATTAGAAGTTTTCGAAATAGATAGATAGATACGATAGATCGAATGGATGGATAAGATAGATTGATAGATAATTATAATAGATAGATATATATAAGATAATATTAGATAGAAGATAGATAGATAGATAGATAGATAGATAACAGATAGATAGGACAGATAAATATATAGATACGATAGATAGATAGATAGATAGATAGATAGACAAATATATAGATAGATAGATTAGATAATAAAGAAGTAGAGAAATATATAGATAGATAAGAAGATAGATAGCTAGATAGAATAGACAGATAAATATAAGAGACAGATAGATAGAAGATTAGACTAGATAAATATATAGATAGACAGTAGATAGATAGATAGATAAGATAAATATGCGATATATAGACTAGATAGATAGACAGATAAATAATATATAGATTAACAGATGATGGTGAGATAGATGAAGATAGATGAACAGATGATAGACAGATAGATAGACAGATAGATAATGACCAGATAGATGATAGATGAAGACAATGATGATGCTATATAGATAGTAGATAATAGCTAGGATAGATGATAGATGATGAACCGATAGATTGATAGATAGATGATAGATGATGAACCAGATAGAATGGATAGATAGATAGCTTAGATTTTAGGTCATTTGAGTCTTTCAGATTTTTAGGTCGGATTGATAAGTCATTACTTTAAGTCAACTGCGGTGACACAATTTATTTTGGGCTATTTTATATGTATCTTGCAACAAAACTAGTCTCAAGTTCTCTCTTTTTAACAATCAGTTAAGGCTTATGAGAATTTGAATCAGGATGTGAATTTGGAAAAACTTGAATAATTATGACCATTTTCATTTTTTGTGTGAACTATCCGATTTAACGTAGTGAAAGGACCACTTATATAATTAAGTTGTTCCATTTATAAGATATTATAAGTTCCATTAATATAATATATAATATTATAAAGTAATATAATATGTAATATATATACTATAATATGTATAACATATTAGGTACTAGATATTATATATATAACTAATATAATGGGTATATAAATTAATAATTATATTATACTATTAATCTTACATTATATGATATATATAGGTACTATGATGAATATGTGTTTATTTTCGGTATATATATTATGTTTATATTAGATATATATATAATAATTATAGGTAATACCTATTAATATCCATTTAAATTAGTATGATTATAATATTCAACTATGATTTTATATAATAAATACAATTAATATATTATAATTAAGTTTATAAGAATATAATATGATATATCTAATATATCACTTATCGCAATTTATATATTATATAAACTTAATGAGGTAAGAATATTATATATAATATAAGTAGTATGTATAATAGATAATATGTATCATTATAGATAGAATTGTAAGAAATAAATATATAGTTAATAAATATATTATAATGGCTACTTTATAAAATAATATATTAACGTATGTTCAAATTATTATATATTAATATAAATATATAATTAATATAATTATTATTTTATAATATCTTAATATAAATATTTTTCATTTCTATCCATTTAATGCGGCTATATTTTATTAGTATTTAGAATAAATTTTATTATCTCTTATATTTTTTTACGGTACCCCACGTATGACGTCTATATAGCTACTAGCTTTATAATATATTTTATAAAAACTATAGGTAAGTTGGTTATATAATATATTTATATCATATTAGTATTATATTAATACATTTATTGTTTAATTAATTAAAAATAAAATAAATAAATAAATAAATAAATAAATAAATAAATAAATAAATAATTTATATTTAAATAAATAAATAAATAAATAATAGAGCATGCACACTAATACGAAAGGTAAAATGTTTTTTAATTATAGATGGGATTTGATGGATGGGACAACAGATAGATAGATTAAAGATAGGATAAGATAGATGAACAGATTAGGATGGATATGATAAGATATTTAGTCATTCTGAGCCCTTTCTCATAGTTTTAGGCCAGATGAAAAGTCATTACTTTTAGTCAAAACCGTGAAAGCTACTTAACATTTATTTTTGGTGAGCTATTTTATATGTAGTTTTCTTAAAACAAAAAATAGGTCATCAATGTCAATTCTCTTCTCTTAGACCAAATCACTAAGCTTATGAGAAATTTGAACTCAAGGATTGAATTTTGGAAAACTTGAATAAATGATGACCATTTTTTAATTTTTGGGGTGGAACTATCCATTTAAACAGTAGTGGAAAAAGGGAGCAACTTCTTATAAACTATAGCTTGTTCATATATACTATAGATAATATATATATTTATAATTTTTGAAAAATAGGCTTTAGCAATAATAATATACAAATTAAACTTGTTTTTTTAGATACAGAGGTTTGCCTTTAACGTGCTAGTAATATTTATTTAACATCTCTTTGTTGGTTAACATTTAATGACACTTGATAGGTACTTAAAAAAAGGAATGCTTGTCCCTTTAAGACTTGTAAGCAAATGTACGTAATAGACTGATTTTCTCACCCTAATTCCGGTTCACTTCCTCACTTAACCATAACCCAGCATTTC
>NC_056621.1:1730098-1730266 GCF_018340385.1 Cyprinus carpio
TTGGTTTGGTCACCGTTGGGTCCAGTGCACTGAGTCGTGGACCTGTACACTAATTGTAAATGTATGCTAAGTCCGAATTCTTCTGCATCCTGTTAAATAAACCTGTCCTTAGAGTCAAACTGTGCATAGTTTAGACAGTGGCGAACCTTCTTGCTGTCATTCCATGTT
>NC_056621.1:1730764-1798314 GCF_018340385.1 Cyprinus carpio
TACGTATTGCCTCATAAAACGTGCTAGTTACCACGCTTGTCTACATTGGCGCCCCGCTGACTTTTGCTCCAGCCAAGCCCTCACCACCCGAGACGCCAGAATGTTTACAAACTTTTTATGGGTCTAGGATTGCAGTCCAGTGACAGGGATGCACATTTTCAGCACAAGACAGTAGCCTATATTATGTAGTCCCTAAATAATATTACAGTAACCGCCTCGGCCCTGTTAACGGCGACACGCAGTATAAATTTCATCATAGGTTTTATTATCATATATTAGGTTTAGCCTCGCCAACGCCTCGGCTTTAGTCACAGAAAAAATGTTCGCCAACGAACAACGTTTTTCGTCAGTTGTCTTCGCTGATCTAAATTAACACTGCTCTATTGATAGATCGCGGACGCTTAGCAACATCAAGGTAACGCCTCGAATTCTCAAAACACGCAGATAGATCAAATGCACTTTAACGATTTACACACAGCATACCTGTAATGTAATAAAATATTATAAAGAATCTATTATTTAAATCTCTAGGGTATAAGTTGTACAAAAATCAAACATAATAAATAATATATAGTATAGCTTATATTATAATCTATATTCATATACTTAAACTTTATCGTTATTAATAGATTATATAATTTATGTATATAAAAATTATTATAATTATAATAATGTATCTCTACTCTAAAGTATTATATATTAATATTAATATTTACAGCTCTTGCATAAGCTATTAAGAATGATCATATCTTTATCTCTAAATTATTATCTATAAATAAACAATTCAAAATCTCGCCCATAATGCACCGTTATATAATATGGTCAGCGCCTCGAATAGCTAATTATATATATTCACCTGGTTATCATAAACACATAAAAGCATGAGAAATAAAGGAACCGTAGCACTATAGTCCTATTCATTTTATCATAAAGCTATTTAATTAACTAAGATAGAATATCTAGCTGATATTTATAAAGATTTTGTATTTACTAATATATTTTATATATATTACTTTAATATACTATATATGATAATGATATTTAAATAATTAAAAATCTACAATCACAATTGCAATCTTACACCTATATGTTTTACGCTGTCTGGGGTTATATGTGTATAATTATGATTCATTATAATACTACGTAATAAGGAAATCTAACTTATATTGCTATTCTATTTATACGATCTATGGTATATATAAATTAGTAATACTTTATCTCATAAAGATAGAGAGTTAATAATTTATCCAAATCTGGATTTATAATTAACATTTATATATGTAATAATATAATATTATCTAATATATCTTATTAATATAAAATCTAATATATAATAAGATAGAATATATATATATATCTTATATAAAATGAGATATAATATAAGCTTTAACAATCAATTTCTATATAAATATATAAATAACTTTATCGTATATATATATTCTTGTCAGATATACTTTAAATTATGTGGTTACTAGGTAATAATGGATATATTATTATATAATAATCTAATATATTGTAATCTTTTATAAAATAATAAAATGAATTAAATTTAATTAACTCAATATATTAAATAAAATATAAAAAATTGTAAAAAAAAAAAAACAATAAAAATGAAATAAAATAAAATAAAAGATCGAAAATTTTATTAAAAAAATGCAAAAAGAAAAAATAGAAAATTAATACACTGATAAAAGTACAACAAAAATTTTAACCTATATAGAGAAATGTTTAATTACAAAAAACATGACAAAAAACACAAAATAACAGAAACTTTATCATAAAATTAAAATAAAATGGTAAATAAAATCAACTTAAAAATATTAAATAAAATAAAACAATAAAAATGAATTAAATTTAATTAACTCAATATATTGGGCTAAATAAAAATATAAAATTGTAAAAAAACAATAAAATGAAATAAAATAAAATAAAATAATAGATCGAAAAATTTATTAAAATGTAAAAAGAAAAAATACAGAAATTAATACACTGATAAAGTACAATAAAATTTTAACCTATATAGAAGAAATGTTTAAATTTACAAAAACATGACAAAAACACAAAATAACAGAAACTTTATCATAAATTAAAATAAAAAATGGTAAATAAAATTAAATCAACTTAAAAATATTAAATAAAAATAAAAACAATAAAATGAATTAAATTTAATTAACTCAATATATTAAATAAAAATATAAAAATTATAAAAAGTGAAAAAACAATAAAATGAAATAAAATAAATAATATTTAGCTCGAGTCATCACTACATGTAAGTAGTAGTAGTAGGCAGGTGGCTGCACATGTGGACTCTGTACAGGTTTTGTGGTTTGTGCTCTGTATCGCCTCACCTCCTCCAGCAGTTCAGAGATCGATAGGAAGCACCTCTGGGTTGCTGATATCGATGGAGTCGTCTCTGTATGTCTTCTCTTCTTGTAACGGATATTTCCCCAGGAGAAGAATCAGTAGCACAGTGCAAAGAAAAAAGATTCTTGCGGAGAACAAAACAGGAGTCAAATCTCACAATAAAGAAAAAAACATTGAGTAGAAAACAGCGTCAGAAAACACACCATCACATCCCCTCGCCTCTTTATCATGAGTTCTGTCGGGTTTTAGGGCTGTAACTCACTGTTTTCTGGTGGTCTGGCAGGAAGCTCCACCATCTCCATGGCCTCAGCTGCAGTCGTGCCAAAAGTCAGGCGCATGCTTCCAGGTCTTCACCTCCACCGGTGAAACAGTCCTGGGCCAAAACACAACACACTGAGCTGTTAATGAAGGAACAAAACAGCCTCGAAGTCAGCTCTTGTTTAACCTTCAACCCACATTTAACCTTTCCTTTGCGTTACTTGCAATAAATAAACGTTATTAACGTAAATCAACATATTTAGTAAAAGTACATTAAAATGGTCAAAATGTATCAAGAGTATTATTTATTTTATTAATTATTTTATTTTATAATATTGTTTATGATTATTAATGAAATGTTAATTATCATTAAATAATAATTATAATATATCACACAGGTCTCACACGGAATAACATAAGTGAGTAAATGATCGATTATGGATTTCCATTTTGCATGAACTATTCCCTGCAATAAAGTACAAGTAAATAGGCTATTAGAGTTCAATAAAAATAAAACCATTTAAAAAAAACATTATTGCAATTTGAGATAAAAATATGTATTTTTTTTTATTATTAATTATCACTCAATTATTAACATTGTTTATGATTTTTTATTAAAAGTACTATTCATTCTTTTCAATAATTATATTATATTAATATATTTATATATATATATATATATATATATATATATATATATATATATATATATATATATATATATATATATATATATATAAATTTACTATTTCAGATACTTACTGAAGGTAACTTTTATTTAGTTCAAATATAATAGAAATACAAATATATAAAAACTAAATAATCATTCTTTAAAAAAGACTTCCAATTTTAAAAAAAAGAAAAAATTACACATAAAAAAAAAAAATATTACTTAACAATTATAAAAAAAAAACACTAAAAACATTAAAGAAAAAATTATACATTTAAAAAAATAAAAAATTCTAAAAAATAAAAACATTCAAAAATATTAATAACACTATAATAGTATCTCAGTTATCAGGTAGGTGAGCAGTTTAGTATAATGTAGTAAATACGATAAGCATAAATACGTGCAGTAAATTAAACGGACTCATTGAAACAAACACAAAGCCGCAGCTCTTGAGGGATCTGGTCAGAAGCAGGTAGTGTGCAGAGAGGGAAGTGAGGGGTGTGAGAGAGACACAACTCCTGTTGACCCTAATAATAGCCTGATTTTAGTGTTTGGATCACTGTAATGTCTGTTCATCTCAAATAAAAACAAGCAGTTTACAATGTCGCCAACGCCAGAACGTAACCCAGAAATGTAAACCCAGTTTCTCAAACGGCTGATCCCATTAAAACTGATCTCACCAGGTCGGAGAACAAAACATCTGTTTTTATTAAACAATTAAAACAAGCAAAACTGTGCTGAGAGAGAGCGAAAAAAAAAGAAGAAAAATAAAGAATCAGTAAGGTTCATCTCGATTATAAGCAGCAAAAAATATAAAACAAAACATATTTTAAATATTGAAATATTACACAATTAAAAAAGTGAAATAAAATAAAATGAATGAAATTAAAAAACAAAATAATATTAAAAAATAATGCAAAAAATCAAAATTAACATATAAAACATTTAAATGCTAAAAAAATTAACAAAAAAATGAAAACAAAATGAAACAAATGTGAAAAAATATGAAATGAAATATTGAGAAATAATATTTCTTATGACATCTTATCCCTGTTAATACAGTATGTCACTGATATAGCCATTATAGTTGTCAAGTTGTTTTCTACCTCTTTAATTTTCATTTCTAAACCTTTAGTAATTTTATTGTGTTTTTGTAATTATCATTAGTTTTTTTTCCATGTCTACACACTTATTAATATTTATTTTAGCAATATTGAAGTTTTAGTAATAATATTTAGTTTCAGTAACTATTTTAGTTTAAGTTAATTTAGTACTTAAAACGAGAAATGTTGTTTAGTAAACAAGCTGGAAATAGTACACATTTTATTGTTATTTCAGTTACCATTTAATTTAATTCAAGGAAAGAATAAGTTTTTCAGTGGATTTTAAAAATAGACAATACTATAATGATAACTATTATTATCATTGTTAATATTATTATTGTTATTACTATGAACTATAATAACCCTGTTTTGGGCCAAAAGAAACGCATTGACCCCATGTGGAAGTCTTGAAAGGCTGTCTAGGTAGGCTCTAATTGTCTCTAGAATCGAAGCCAAAACCCTCCAATTCCATCAAGCCACTCGATTAAATGCTGGCTAATTCGATTTGGTGGTTTACTCAGAACAGCAACGGCCGGAGACACACAACAGCAGAAGAGACGTGAAGAAAGCAAACGGGAGGATCTCTACGTGAACACACACACACACACACACACAGATACTGACCAGCTCGGTCTCATAGTAATTTCCCCAGTGCTGTCTGTGGACTTTCTTTGTTATCTGGAAGGCAGACAGACGGTTAAGAGCTGCAGACATACTCATCTGTCTCTGCATATATATATATCACACACACACACACACACACACACACACATGAACGGTAGACACACAGTCAGTGACACACACAGGGCTGTAAACACTCCCCACAGAGATGACATTACATTACCATTCTTTACTACGATGAATCTGATCAGGGTTCACTCCGTTCGGTGGAATTAGATTGAATATGTAATGAAGTGTCATTTATTGTACAGAAATTGTACACTAGTTTGCAAACAAAGAAATTTAAAGAAAAATAATTCACTCAACAGTCTTGTTTTTGAATTTCCAGTAAATACATTACAATTACTAATTTTAAAAAACAATTATAAAATATTTTTGTGTATATATTATTTGGTACCATTTAACTGCATTATATATTTTGCACTATATCACATTTCTAGATATTTTGGCCTTTAACAAAAGACCTTTACTGGTCCAAACACTGATTGAATGTTCTGGTCAGAGTTGCGCTGATTTTACACCCCTAGTAAAAACATCTCTTGAGGAGGAAACACTCAGATCCTGACACACATCTCAGATGTCTATTCCCAGTAGAATGACGCCACACATATTACATACATCCATGCATCACGCATCAGAGTAATGCTGAATCAGGAAGTTGCTAACGCTGAACAAAGCAGCAAGCCGATGCTATATGTGTGAGAGTGTGTGAGTCAGTGTGTGTGTGTGTATGTGTGTGGAGAGTGTGTGTGTGTGTATGACATGTGTGTGTATACCTGTGAGAGGTGTGTGTGTGTGTACCTTACTTAACCATAAGTTGGGGGACAAATTGTGTACCTAAAAACGTAAATAAACCTGACACAAAATCACAAAACCTTCCTTTGGGATGCCCCCATTTGTAAAAAGTGGGATACATAAAAAATAAAGGACAAGTTTTTTTAAAATCGTAAAACATGCAGAAAAGTTTTCTGTAAGGGGTAGGTTTAGGGTGTCGGGTGATAGAATATACAGTGTGTTACAGTATAAACACCCATTACGCTCTATGGAATGTCCCCATTTAGGTAACTAAGTAAACGTGTGTGTGTGTGTGTGTGTGTGTGTGTGTGTGTGTGTGTGTGTGTGTGTGTGTGAGAGAGATCAGATGCGACGCAGTGACCAGCATTCTGTTCACTTGATCTCGGCCTCGCCGATGCTGACGACTGTCACCAGGGCAACAGCGCGGCACCTGGCAACAGCCCCCCAGCATCATCCAGCTCTTGTGTTGCCAGGCTTACAGGGCCTGTTTTCAGAAAATGACTGTTCTTGAAGCGCCCTGTTTTCTGCATGTTGTCTTTTCTTAGGAACCCCCCGAACAAAGACGACTTAAATCAGTGCGTATTTGACAATAAACTGTTTCTGGGTCTGGGTTGAAGCAGCTGTACTGGTTAGTAAGGATACTCTATGGTTTAAGGAGGTATGAAATGTTTGTCTTTCGTTCTTCACTGGCTCCAGCCAGCAGGTAGTAAAACACATGATAGTTCCTGTGAGAGAGAATAAATTACAGTATGAGTAATATTAACACTGACCAGTGGTTTAAATAATAACAATAAACTCATAGTTTTAGGTATAAATACATAATATCATGTGACGTACCTCTCATTGTGCTCCTGATAAACCAGTCGGGCTTTTCCTGTCCAGAAGATACTTCATCCACAGAAGCTTCTGAAGTCGATCAACAATAGAAACAAATAAACATATCGTATCAAAGATTCTGTTACAATTTCCTCCAGAAGCAAATATATTCATTACAAATACTCCACACAAAACTCAGGAACAAGCACTGATGGTTTCAAATCAAAAACTGATTAGAAACATATTAGAGAATATTATATTATTAAATCAAAAACATTCAACTACACATGTCACA
Organism: Cyprinus carpio; assembly: GCF_018340385.1. Lineage (NCBI taxonomy): Eukaryota > Metazoa > Chordata > Actinopteri > Cypriniformes > Cyprinidae > Cyprinus > Cyprinus carpio. The sequence continues at coordinate 1,737,747 of NC_056621.1, forward strand.
CAATACCCTATATATATATGGATTTAACATATGTGTATACAAATTTGCAAGATTTTAACAATAGAACGACTAAGCCACATCAGATTTTATTTGATTTATTGTTCAGAGGCTTTACATTAGAGCATCATGGGATACGCAGGCTGTTCCAAAAGGAAGGTATCATCTTATAAAGATGATAATAATCAGTAATTAAATTCATTCACTTCTTAAAAGTATCAATAAAAGTAGTTATATCCATTTAATATTGACTAAAATACTTGGACTATTGAGGATATAATGGACATAAGGGACTATAAAGCATTCACCCTTAGGATGCTGCGTTCACCAGGTAGGGCCCTATGTAGACAGGCAAACAGGACAGCTGACTAAAACAGAAAGCAAGCACAATCTCACCCTCTCACAGTCCCGCTCATCCGATAGTTGACTTGAATAAACTTGCCAAAGCGGCTGGAATTATGTTATGGGGCCGTTTTGGCATTTTCCAAAAGCCTGAGGAGGAAAAACAAAGAAACAAACACTTTAGGGGCGAAACACTACAGTGTAGCAAGAAAACCTGTACTGTAATATTTTTATGCCTCATCTGGAGGCATGCAGACCATGTATAAACCCTCATGACCTTCAGACAGACACTTTTCAGTCACACATCTCTGAGTCGACGGCCGATTCCTTCTGGTGTTGTTCATTTGGGATTCACACTGTGTTGTTCACGGTTACAACAAACTTACCAGAGGCAATAATCGGCAATAATTTAGGGTATACAGTATATACACCACACTTCCCCAGTTGGACTAACTACATGAAGAAATGCAAATTGTTTTTGAAATGTTGTTTAAATACATAAATGAGGTATAATCTATTTAAATATGCAGTCATTCGCATAACATTCCAAAACATGTATCTGAACGGTGGGTCTTAAAGTCAGGCTCAAAATATTGTTTGATTTTGTTGACATAATAGAGGCAATTAAAGGTTTTAACAGAGGGAAATTTGGATTCCTCTTTTTGCTACCAAGAAAATTAGAAAATACTGTCAACAGACAGATTTCTTTTTTTTAACCTTTTTTTAATCGAACAAAATGTTGTATAAAATCAGGCGAATAATATATGAACAAACCCCTCTATAAAAACCTTCAGAATATAGACAAGAATAAAACTATAAAATTTGGTGCATGTAAGTGCTGCTGAAGTGGAGAAACAAACTAATTTTTTAGAAAATGGCTTTTTAAGATATGCATTGTAATTGAAAATCAACAGACGCAAATAGATAAAGTGCAATGAAACAAAAAATCAAGGGAATGATATATGAACAAACCCCTCTGTAAAAACCTTCAGAATATAGACAAGAACAAAACTATAAAATTTGGTGCATGTAAGTGCTGCTGAAGTGGAGAAACAAACTCATTTTTTAGAAAATGGCTTTTTAAGATATGAATTGTAACTGGAAATCAAACAGACGCAACATAGATAAAGTGCAATGAAACAAAAAAAAATTAATCGAAGGGGAATGATATACGAACAAACCGCTCTTAAAAAACCTTTCAGACATAGACAAGAACCAAAAACTATAAAATTTGGTGCATGTAAGTGCTGTCTGAAGTGGAAACCAACATCATTTTTTGTAGAATGTCTTTTTAAGATATGATTTAATTGACATCAAGACGCAAATAGATAAAGTTCAAATGAAACAAAAATCAAGGGAATGATATACGGACCAAGCCCCTCTGTAAAGAACCTTCAAATATAGAAAGACAAAACTGTAAAATTTGGTGCATTAAGTGCTGCTGAAGTGGAGAAACAAACTAATTTTTTAGAAAATGGCCTTTAAAGATATGCATTGTAATTGAAATCAACAGACGCAATACAAGAAACACTTAATAGTGTATTTTAGATCTTTTCTCTACACTAGTCTGAAAAAAAAAAACACTTTATGAAAGCCCAAAATCTTAAAATTAACCAGTGCATGAAAAAAAACAATGTCTCGCCTGAAAGTCTCAGATACGTTTAGAAGAGTAAATCCTTCTGCAGACACGTTGAGTTGCACCATTCACACTGACCTCGCAACGAGAACCCATTTCAATATAAAAACTTTATGATGTGGAACCGGCGAGTCCCTGCCTCTACTTTCACTGCAGCTCATGCATAAAACACACGCCGATTCGCTTCATTTTCTCCACAGGGTTTCCTTCATCCACTCAGCAGTCATGTGCGAATCCAAGAGGGGTTTTATATGTGGAGGTGGTGCATCGGCATTTCATTTAACGGACTTCATAACAATAGCTGAACAACAGTTTAGAAACTACACAAACAAAAGGGTATTTTTTAGTTATGATGTTTTAAATTGAAGTAAACGTGTTTGTTAACATGTAAACATATTGTACCAGGAAACACTAAACAATGAAATGAAATACAAAATTTATATTGTACATGTGCTAAATAAAAGCCTTTTGCCTGGGCGTCATTTGGAAGCAAGTTGCTTCATATGATCCTCTAAATATCAATAAATATATTTAAAAAATGAATTAAAATACATATTTTAAATTTCAAAAGAATTTAGAAGTATAAATAACAGTTATTATAGCAAAGTTTGAAAAAAATTATAAAACATGCAGATTTTAAAACAGTGAATGTAAATGTACAGGTAGAAGTGGAATTTAAAAGCCGTATTTAGACACGTATATCACCTCAAAATATTCAAAGTATCATAACAATATATTTAAAAAAACTATTTAAAAGAATTAAACATACTTTAAAAAATAGTACTAAAAAGCAGTAGAAGTAAAAAACTATTACTGTATAGGGTTTATGATTTTGATAAAAGTAAAAAAATATAAATTCAAGTCTTGGTTTTAAAAAATACTTATGTTAATATAAAACATGCCAAAATATTTCTTTACCATTTCTACATCAAAATATAAAACGTAAACAGGACTTTACATGGACAAAAAATAAGTAAGACTCACTGGATGAAACGTCCCATCTGAAAGCTGAAAGCTGGACCTCAAAATATTTAAAATACTAATTACAAATATTATAAATTATTAAAATATTAAGACATATTTAATATTGTAAACAATTTCACAATTGAAATTTACATAATCTCGATTTTTACAAATATTTAAATTGACATTATGTAGGTGAACCCAAGAAGAAATAACACAAGTAAAATAAGATGAAACGTCCCATTGGAAGATCCTCTGCAGGACGGGCCAAACGCAGGGAGCTCAGCTTTAAACAAAACACAGCCTGCCCACATGAATGGAAGCGGCTGAATGGTGACAGTGATTAATGACAAGAAACGCTCGTGAACAGGATGAAGTGAACATAAAACAGGTGCTGAACTCTGAGAACCTTCCAGAGCCCGCAGGAGCCCGCTGGGAGGGTCCAGAGATCACCCGGATAACAGCCTGCGATTCAGTGCTGCGACTGGGACAGCAGTACCAGGAAAAACACCCTTTTACTGTATTATTTATGGACAATGGGACAGCATGGTATTACTTTGAAGTACCTTAGAAGACCATTTAGATCACATGATTCATGAAAACGGCTATGGCCGTCCTACAATTTACTATGTTTTTAAATTGAAAATTTTTTTTAAAACATGAATGATATTTTAAAAGTAACGTAACTGTAAATACATTTTTTTATGTGTATTTGAAAAAAAATCTAAATATCATTTAAAAATATATTAAACTTATATTATGTAAAGCTGATCAAATTATTAAAAAAATAAAATACCCACTATATTATATAAATGCTTAAAAAATATACACAAAATATTTACATTTTTTTTTTTTAAACTGCTAAATTATATTATCGTTATATTATAATTTTGTTTAAGTATAATTAGTATATAAGAAGTTTAAGCAGTTATATACAAGCAATTAGTATATAATAAGTATATAAGCTGTTTAATAGTATTTTAATAGTTGAATAATTGTAAACAAACTAGGTCTGACAATAAAGTATCATATCATACATATATGTATTTTAATAGTTGCATATCCATATCTACTATCTATCGATCTAAAGCAACTGAATATTTTATGTATATATGTATATACAGTAATACACACACAAATTATATGATATTAAGCGACAGAATATATATATATAAAGATATAATATACACATACCTATCCATATCTATATCTATCTATAGCACTGAATATATAAGTATTATGGATAGATCCGTATACACGACGAGATATAGATGTAATGAGATAGATGATATTTAAGATACACACACAATATATATATAGATATATCTATATTTATATATATATAATTATATAGTATAGAATATATATATATAATAAGCTATATATATAGCTAAGATCAGATTGTGTGTAGTCTAATTTGGCTGGAATGATTCAATCCGTCTCGTCTCTCGTGTGAATTTGACAGTTTATTCCCCTCTGTATTTGCTCAAATAATGGGTTCCTCTGCGGTTTCCTGTCAAGACAGGCCGTGTATCTCTCAGCAGGGACCCCCGGGCCGTTTTCCAACACTGTCACTTTCTGTTAACCAACACAAGACAAGCATAGCCCACACACCCTCGCTGCTGGTTAACCGAGGGACCGCCGGTGACAGAGGAAAGGACCGGGGACACGGATGGGTTAATTACGCTGGCTGCCAGTCGCTTCAGGCTAAAGGGTCACCCACGTTTGTCCTCCGGGGCACTGTCATTAGCCGCACACTTTTTCATCTTTCCCTCTATAATATCAGGCGAACACCGTCAAACAAACACACTGTCCCTCACCTTGAAGGTGTACACTTAGCCTAATAATACGTTAATTATATATGTATATAAGATATCTATATTAGTATAATATATATATAATATATTATATTATATATATACACATGCAAAATTATATATAAAAATATAAACATTAAAACATTTAAATTATGTCGGTTTAAAATATTAACATTTATATTTTAAAAACATTTCAAATGTAAAAAAAATCGTAAATAAAAATATTTAAATAATATTTACCCCAAAAACAAACATTTAAACTAAACTTAAAAAACGTTTAGGATAATATATTAAAAATATACATTAAAAAATTTATAAAAATATGACTTAAATTTTGTCAAACACACATACATGGCACAAAGCATAATCATGTTCAGATCGCACAAATTTAAAACCTCTCCCTAATGCTCATCTACTAAGTAATAAAAATTATAAAAATTTAAACTATACAATGATGTACAATTATGTATTTTAAATAAAAATATTTAAATATATTTTAAACTCAAATATAATATTGTAAAGATAAATAATAGTTTAAAAAGTCAAATACATTGTAAAAAATATTTTAAATATATAATTTTAAAATGAAATATTTAACAATTATACAGAAATATACAAATGTTCCCACACATTAAAATGTTCAAAATATCACTTTTCGTCTTTCCCTTCTGAATCCACTAAACACACACTGAAAGCCAAGCCTATATCACTTCTTGTTAAAACTAAAACTGTCTTTCATTTTTCAGCAATGCTACTAGATGTTTAGTCTGTCATTTGTAATACTCGTTGTCAGCCCGACTGCACTTGACAACTAAAGCTAATCACCATTAGCTGACCCTTATTAAACTAATAAGAGCGCAGTAAACTTGAAGATCCTGTAAGAGAAGTTTCCAGCCCCGCAGAGGACACAAAACGCAGAGGCTCACAGTGTCGCTCTAAAAAGCCCTCACAGATCAGTCAGCTGCAGGCGGGCCGCCTTTAGAAAGATCCCGTCACAAGACAGACCTCAGATCAGGCATGACCGAGTACAAAACAATGCAGAAAAAAAAAATGTAAATTAATGCAAATCCAATGTTTTAAATGTGTTGCTGGCTTTAGCGGTTTGACTGCACAGCGGTCGTGATGGTTGTCACTGCAAACTTAAGATTGGGTCAACACTAGGTGTAATCTCTCATAAACACAGACTAATATAGGGCAAAATACAACACACAAAGGCTTAGTATTAAAATGCTGGGCTAAAACTGACATTAACTACACCATCAACGCCTACAGTTACAGAAAGGTGAGATAAAAAAAATTAAAAAATAAAATGAAATACTATTAGGACAGGTTTACGAAACTAAACCAAAAAAAGTACAGTTTGCCAAACCATCACGACTGACAGCTCTTGTCATCCGATCCCATCTGTTTCATGTCAGCTAAATAATCATAGCCCGAAACACGTCTAAAGAGAGACGTGCTTTTTTGCGTAATTGAGAAAAATAATGGGAAAATCACTCCATTATTTGTGTCATGTGTGTTTGTTCTGGAGCGTGAACTGAACATAATCGTTCAGTCAGTGAGGATTCAGCTTCAGGGGTTTTTACCATTCACATCAACAGACCTGCTGTAAAACAATATATACACAATATATTGTGAAATAATCAGAAAAGGTTTGTTTTATATGGAGTTTAGCACATGTTAAGACAGCACACTAGTGCGATCATGTCAAAAACACTTTCTAACGACGGACTGAAGACTAAAGCAGAAGTTTGAAGGATCGTTTGGACTAAATGAATAATTGGCTTCATTTAGTTCAGTTCTCCTTCTGTAGCGCCTCGGAAAAGTCAAACTTCTATTCTGCTTTACGAGCCTGCACACTGCTGCACACACAAACATGCAGATATATCAGGCTAAATGTGGATATAGCATCTATTTCTATTGTTTTATAATTAAATACTGTTATATAAAGCTAGTCATGATGACTCATGACAGACAAACCCACACTATCCCTAAAGAAAACGACTGATTTACAGAAGTAAAAACTCATTTTGTACTCACTTCTGTAATGTGAATTTCCAAGAGAAACAGGATATTTAATGAAAGGGCTTGATTGGATGGAGTAAAGTCGGCATGTCTTAACAGAAAAAAGACAGACTGAATGTGCATTTGCTAAATTAAACTAAATAAGATAAATATAATAAATATAAAGAGTAATATATAATATCAAAATATGCAAAAATAAAAAAATAAAATAAAAATAAAACCATAGCAATATAAATATATATATAAAAAATTTTAAGTAACAAAAAAATGTAAAATAAAACATAAATAAAAAAAAAAAAAAATAATAACTAACAACTAACTAATTAACTAGTTATTCTGCTACTGGTTAAGACCAGTAGCCCACACGGCCTAAATGACAACAGATAAAAAGAAAAGTTATTATATTTTGATAAAATATATAAAAAGAAAACATTAAATTATGTTATCATTTATATTATTATTTTTAGATAAGTAATATAAAAGCAATAGTCAATATAAAAATAAAAACAAAAAATGTAATATAAAAACAGATAAAATAAAAGTAAAAAATATAATAAGTAACAAAAAAAATATAAAGTACAAAAACTAACTAAAATAAAAACTAAAATAACTAACTAGTTATTTCTCTACTGGTTAACACCATGAAACATTAAAAACGAAAATATATAAAAAGAAAAGCAATAAAATAAAACAAAATATGAAAATATACAAAAAATGTATAAAATTATACAAACTTTTAAATAAGTATATATGATAAATAATATTGCAAAATGAAAAGACACAAATATAAAAAACAAAAAACAGAGAAAGTGATATACATATATCCACAAAAAGTCCTAGAAAAGAACCATAGAAAGAAACTACACAAAGAAATTGAATAAAGTGCATAATGCTTTCATAAGTTCAATATACAATAAACATCCATTAAGGGAGGATTGTGTTAGAGGGAGCTAAACACACACAGAAATCTTTTTTACAGATCTAACCAAATTATGTCTACAGAAATCCGGCTTATTCAGATGTGGTTAAACGATGACAATGACATACAATTGCTTGAATTTGTATTTTTATATTAAATTTTGATTTTTTTTGTGATTCTCTGCAGATGAAACTCAATCGCACACTCAAGACTCCCTCGAGACGGGCAACAAAGAGGAGAGAGATAGAGATGAGAGATGACATGTCCGAGATATTTTCAGATTATTTTATATCCACCATCAAATCATTCCTGAACACATTGTGGCGAACTAGTATAGAATGACAGGTCAGATTCTGAACTATATGACAAACCTTTCATACCTAGAGGACAGACGAAAAAAACTGAGAGAAATTGCAAACTACAGGACAGACTGTAAACTGCAGGACAGAATCTTCGAATCCTACTAAACTACAGGACATAAACTGAATATAGGTCCGGATTCTGGAATACATGACAAACACTCTGAACTACAGCACGAACTCTTTACCTACAGGACCAGACCTCAAAACTTATGGACTGTAAACTCACAGGACAGAATCTTCAAACCTAAAACAACAGGACATAAACTGAATGACAGGTAAGATTCTGTGAACTGCATGACAAAAAAATGAAACCTTCATCACAAAACCCTTACCTAGAGGGACAAACTCAAAACTGAGAGATTGTAAACTACAGGACAGACTGTAAACTACAGGACAGAACTCTCAACCTAAACTACATAGGGATATAAACTGAATAATAGGTCAGATTCTGGAATACATGCAAACACCGAACTACAGCATGCAAACTCTACTACCTACGGGATAGACTCAAAACTTCGAGGGACTGTAAACTACAGGACAGGAGGAATCTTCAACCTAAACAAAACAGGACATAAACTGAATGATAGGTAAGATTCCTGAACTGCATGACAAACACTGAACTTCATCATGACCAACCCTTACCTAGAGGACAGACTCAAAACTGAGAGATTGTAAACTACAGGACAGACTGTAAATTACAGGCACAGAACCTTCAAACCTAAACTACAAGGACATAAACTGAATGACAGGTAGGTCAGGGATCTCCTGACGTTGCATGACAAACACTGAACTACAGCACAAACTCCCAACCTACAGGACAGGACTGAAACTGAGGGGACTGTAAACTACAGGACAGATTGTAACTACAGGACAGGAATCTTCAACCTAAAACTACAGGACAAACTGAATGACAGGTCAGATTCTGGAATACATCACAAACACTGAACTACAGCACAAACTCTAGCCTACAAGACAGACTCAAAACGAGAGATGTAAATTACAGGACAGACTGTTAAACTACAGGACAGAATCTTCAACCTAAACTACAGGACATAGTCTAAATTAAAGGTTATAGATTCCTAACTACATGACAAACACGAACTACAGCACAAAACTCCAAGCTACAGGATGTAGACTGAACGACTACATTGCAGTTTTTTCTTAAATTAAAAAATTGTGTTTTTTTCTTTACAACCACAATACAAAAAATGTAAAAAAATTTTTTTAATTCACTTTGGATTTGGGGGTGATATGTTACCTGAAAAACTTAGCCTAAACATAGAAATTGAACTACAGGATAGACAAATTATTAGATGGACTTTAAATTACTAAACAACAGAAACTGTGTTCTGGGTGTTGCAGAATAGAACCAGCTGATGATTATACATGAATATCCTAAAATCACATGTGTAATGGACAACATCGAGACCTGTGCTCACACGTTGCTGCATTTCACCCTTTAGTCTGTTTCTATGCAGTTACTAGGGTGTCTGTAGGGTTGCACTGATGTTGTATGTGCTACAGTGAGCATCTTTGTGGTTCTTGTGTGAGAAGCGTTGAAGCAGAAACGCTGTGACTCTAAACAAACCCTGAAGGTCTCGTCAAACGAAGCGGTCTGATTCCAGGTGAAGCGGGATGGACGTGTGTGTACATGCTGGGTGCTGCTAATGCTTCTACTGCTGGAGTGTGCAGGGAATGATTGCAGTGTGCCAGCTGTGTTTTCAGTTCACACAAACTGAAAACATCAGTCCACAACAGCTGCACACACAGACCCAACACGAGCTGACAGAGAAGGAGAACTGGCTCCCTAAACCATCATCCATCATGTGAGTCAGGGTTTTAACTAGCCGATTGTGAACCCAGCTCCAACACGGAGCAGGCCAAAACGGATACAAGGACCACAGTGACAAAATGATCATAAAAAAACATGAATTGTGTGACTAAAATATTTATATTATAATATGTTTATATAAAATATATAAATAAAAATATAAAAAGTAAACAATAGAATAGAAATGACAAAATACTAAATATAAAAAGTAACAGAAAAACTTACAAAAATATAATGAAATATATATATAACTACAAATATAAAGTACAATACATAAAATATAATAAAATATAAATATAAATTTATATATATATATATATATAGAGAGAGAGAGAGAGAGAGAGATTTAGATAGAAAAATAAAGATAATATATATGTCTCAAGAATAAAATAAAATAAAAAATATAAAAATATAAAGTAACTTGGAAAATAGTGTAATTCATAAATTTACAAAAAATATAAGTAATATGAAATTTAAATTACTAAAATAAATATAAAAATTGCAAGTATAAAAAAATAAATAAAATATAAAATTATTAATATAAAAGTAATAAAAATTCTGTTTAAAGTATTAAAAATGGAAAATATTTATAACAAATATAGAAATAAATAAAATATAACTATATCAAAAATAAATAAAAAAATAAGAATATAAAAAAGTAATATAAACCACTTAAAGTATTAAAACAAAAATATATACATAACAAAATAAATATAAATAAAATATAAAATATGTAACAAGTAAAGTATAAAATAAGTATACAAGTAAAAAAATAAATATTAAAATACGCTACGCTAAGTATAAAAAATAAATAAAAGTTTGGTAAAAAATAAGAATATGAAAAGCTAATATTAAAAATAATATTTTGAAGTTGCAAATCCGCTACATTAATTACTATGCAAAATTGAAAAGATATTTTGATCTGTAATTTTTCTGAAATCAAACCATGGGAACAAGAGCTCAGACAGGAAGTGCTGTTGATTTCAGCTTCCTGTCGGTCCAGCCGGTGAGACCCAGGCCGAAGCAAAAGACAGACAGAAATAAAAGACCATTGAGTGTCGTCCAGTCGATTCCTGCCAAGCAGCACAGGAATAATGATTCTGCTCAGTACAGCGTGCTCAGATGGACAGAGAGAGAGGAGAGAGCAGAGAGAGGAGAGAGATGAGGAGAGAGAGAGAGAGAGAGAGAGAGAGAGAGAGAGAGAGAGAGACTGTGTGTGGGTGTGATACAGATAACAGATGTTCTGTAGAAAGCGAGAGGGAAGCCGTGAAGGGTATCGCGTCTAATCTAAAACACAGATTACAGTGTTCAGGTTCAGTCAGGTCTGATGTTCTCCAACAAGAAAACACTAATTATATGAGAGTCGACGTCACAATTACAGCGCAAACGCACTGCTGAGCGGCCTGAGCTGTTTTATAGTGCACTGCTGTGTAGATTCTAAGGTGTTGGGGATAAAAAAATATATCATGGGTTATTCTGGTATTTCTTGCAGATTGATAACGAGCATCAATGATGATAATAAAGGGAATCTTATGCATCCACTAAGAGACAAAAAGAAATCCTGTTTCTTTAGAGGAAGGTATTATCTTTCCTATTTTTCCCAAAAGAGGGTGTTTTGAATTTGAGTCGGCATGACGAGTACACACGTAATGTATTGACTGTTTAATTCATACTGGAAGCCATTACTGATGACGCTCCAGGAAATCCCTAATATGGACAAAGGCATCCAGTTATTGCTGTTACACACGTAATTTGATGAAACTTAAAGACAATAAACATGATCGCAAACAATATATGGTTTTATCTGTGTTCTTCGCCAATCTTGGGTTATTTTTTATGAGGTATTAAACATTTATAATGCAATGCTAATCGACATAGCCTCTTTATCACTGTATATAATACTACAAAACAGTATAGATGTTGACTCATTCTGGTGATATGACACCATGTCTGATTACAAAAAGTTATTTAGATCGCTCGACTATGTTATTAAGTTAATTTGGGGAAAACACACCTCAATAAATGATTTCTTTGTTGACAGCAGGTTTGTAAACAGGCTCATACACACAGCGGAGCTGTGCTACTGTAGTATATTTATTCATTTGCACAGATGGATTTATTGCGCACCGTCCAGCCCTGACCGAAACCAGAGGCAGCTCCTCGTTGCTTTAGCAATATGTAACTAGTTAGATGTCTCCCCTACATAGTTACCTAGACAGAAGCGTGCATAGCCCAGGAGCCAAAGACAGGACCTGCTCACTGGGAGAAGCCCTGCTTTAAAACCATCAGCTGGCCCAACGAGAGTCCACGGGGTCCCAAAAAGACACCAAAAACCACACCACAATGACGGAAAAAAGTAGACACAGACATCAGCTGACAGAGGACTCCAGTGAATGTACCATCCCACAATTGAGAGCCTCCCCAGACATATGAAATCAGCAGAATCCACAATACACCTATGATCTACATCAACAACAAAATAGTATTCATGTTATTCATTAATCTATTGATTCATCTTCAAGTTACAAAGTAAATTTGGAAAAGTGCATATATTACAATATAGGTATACAAAAAATATCCAAAAGAAAATTCAGCATAAATATAATTGGAACATTATAAATACAATATTAATAGAACATTATTTAAATATTACTTTTTTTTTTTATTTAAAGAATATATAAATTATATACATACAGTTTATTTATATATATATATATATATATATATATATATATATAATATATATATAATTCTCATTTTGAAAAAGTTAAATATATTTCAAATTTTAATAAAGCATCAAATATAAATGCAAAAAACTATTATATTTCAACAATATTAATAAAAGTCTAAAATAAAAAATTAAAATATAAATATAAATACATTATATAAATTATTAGATACATATATTACATTAGATTTTTAAATATTAAAATATTACATTATTTGCATATTATAATATTATGTGCCATAGTATTATATATTATACATAGTATTACATATTATTATAATTAATTTTAATAATATTAGTATATTGAATTATAATAAAAATATAATTTGAAACTAGTTAAGTAGTGCTCATATGCTTGATATATATTTTATAATAATAATAAGGAATAATTATAATAATGTAAGGAAAATAAATACAAAAATAAAAATCCCTCTCAAATATTCTCTAACATTTACAGACAAAAAGTAACAGTAGAGAATGATTGTATACTTGTATACTAGTGTTTACATGCCACTCCAAGATATTAAAACAAAAAAAAAAAAACACTACATTTCCATGTTACATATCAACAAATCATGCAATAAAAAGCCAAAACAAATCATGGTACTTCCAATGGAAAAATGTCATTCTGCACGAGACTGAAGTGTATAAACATCAAGCACTGGGCTCTGAAGGCTGTTAGATAATGTATGAGGAATCTCTCTGAACTCTTCACATCATTTCTAAATGTTTGTTAAACACTTCAGCTCATCTAATGATGCTTTCAGATTTCACACATTTACCATTTACCACAGGCATTCCTCAAAATCAACCGTTAAACCCGTTTGTAAGAAAACCGTAACCCAGACTCTGACCTAAACACACACACACACACACACACACATTACGGATCTGAAGCTGCCATGGTGACACGAATTGTACAATCTTCAGTCTTGTGGTTTGCATCAGCCATGTGTGATCAAACCTGCTGAGTCGACAACATTCACGACAGACAGACTGAAGCATTCGCAAGGCAAAACTAATCTTATTTTTACACAAGTCTGCATAATAAAACCAACACAATGAGAAAGAAACTTAAATAATACTGCGAAAGCACTATATGTCCGATCCTCAGAATGACTCTTGTGAAGCGATTCTTTTAAAGAATCATTCTAACACACTGTTCCTCGGACGATGAATCACAGCATTCCTGAAAAAGCTGATTGAACGGCTGATCTCAGCATCATTAATGTCCCTGCGCCCCGTATAAAGGCTCTAATGGATGCTACTTGATGGATTGAATTAAATCGGCCTGCGTCACATGATGCATCGACTGTGTGCTCAGTTTGCTGCTTGAAGAAGAGACAAACTGAAAGATATAAACGATTCAGATAAATAAAGGTTTACTTTTGACTGGCTGTAGACGGAGTTATTCTCATTATACAGAGTTTATGATGCTGTCCTCGCATTTAGATACACATGTGATGTTCATCATCTTCTTTGTACAGCAGGTTTTTCTTCATCCAGGTCAGGGGTTTTCAATCTTATAGACGTATATGATGTAAAATGTGAAAGGCAACTACTGTATATAATTTCAATGAATAAAGACCCAATTTATACTAATTTAATTTGGTATGGTATATACTATGGCAACTGACAACACACATATTTAGAAAATATTTCATTTCTATTTCGCATTTCTATTTGTACTATTTATTCATTTAGTTTAATATTTTTTTTGTTGTTTATGTTTAATCAAGCATTCATTGTGTAATTTTATTTTAATCAAATTATTTAGATCTTATTAATTTTAATCTAATTTGCATTTATTAATTGGTCTAATTTTGTTTATTTTGATCTGATTTTATAGTTTAGATATATATTAATCTATTTCATTTTTTTTTTACTTATTTTTCATTCATTGTTTTAATCAGTTTTAATGTATTATGTATTTATTACATATGAAAAAAATATGATAAAATATCTACTTTTTCATTCATTCATTCATTCATTCATTTCATTCAATCTAATGTTTACTTATTTTAATCTAATTTTTATTTAGATTAAATTTTTGATATTTCTATTAATCTAATTATTCTTGTATTATTTTGTTTTTGTTTACTTATGCATTTATTTTTTTTAATATAATTTATAGGATTAATTTTTAATTTATTTAAATTAATTTTTTTTTTATTTAATTTGTATTATGCGTTTATTAACATCTCATTTTTATTTATTTATTTTATCTAATTCTATTATGTACTTTACTTTTTTATTTATCTAGTTATCCATTTATTTAAATCTAATTATATTTATTTTTTAGTTTTTGGCCATTGTTTTATTTTAATCTATTCGACTATTTAAATCTAATTGTAATTATTATATTGTAATCTAATTCTGGTTTTATTTCATTTTTACTTCATTTTAATACACAAATGCTGATGCAAAAGTTTATTCCATCTGCATGCAGTCCCATGCAGAAATTTGATTTTCCACAAGTGTTTCCTTCCAAATGTCAATCAAATCCAAACAACTTAACTAACATGCTCCAGAAGAAGTTATCTTCCAAATGCTGCTCCACCACAACCAACAGCAGTTGCTATTGAAAGAGAAATATCACTCAATGAGAACACAAACATGCTCTGCATTAATAAGTGCATCGCTCAGAATGCATAACTTGCATAGTGTGAGATGTATGTATGCCTTACGCAGTATTGTAATGGTGATGATGCTGTGTTTGATCATGACTGGCTGAAGCCAGTTTGCTCACAAGGTTGACTAACATCGTCTGTAATGTGATGGCATGTGTAAATCTAAGCTGAAGTGGACTGTGTGTGTGTGTATGTGATGATGATGATTATTGTGTGTGTGTAAAACCCTCTCTCGTGAGGTGAAATGTCAGTGTGTTTGAACCTCAGCCGTCAGGAGCTGCCACATTCACCCAGCATCATACACCTAACACACCAACTCTAGTCAGTGTAATGATCGATGACATCAAGGCTGCCGTTTAGTTCCCTGCAGAAGTAGAAGTCATGGTTAAGGTTACCACGGTAACCCTTGTTTCTCGCTACAGTGCCAGTGCCGTACTTTCTGCAAAATCAGATTCTGAACTGTTTTCATCCACTCATACAAAGCATGGCCATTATCCCCTCAACTGAAACATTTTTACCGTACTTCGAAAACTAAACAAAAAATAACATGAAAATATCAGATGGAAAAAGCGTTAAAACAACAAAATTAGAAATATCGCCTCGGTAAACCTATGTTTGAACTGATCGAAAGTAAAATTACTCACTGTAAATAAATACTAAAACTGAAGTAAATTAAACTTAAAAAGTATTCTAAAAAAAACACTACAAAGTACAAAAAGTACTTAAAAGCAATAAAAACAAAAAAATTTGATTTCTTTAACCTGAAATTACAGCTGAAATAAACATAAACGTAAGATGAAATACTTCACAACAAAACAGTAATAATAATAATAATAATACAAATAATAATAAAACATTTTTTTCACAAAATTAAATAAAAATGCCTTGGCAACTAAATACAAAAGTTAAAACTGAAGAAAATTGAAACTAAAGTTGAAATAAATGAAAACCCACTTAAAAACAAAACAAACAAAATTTACCACAAAACGAAACCAAACCGAAATATTAGTTGAAAAACTCAAACAGCAACCAAACTGAATTTATATGGGAAACAAATATGAAAACTAAAATGAATGAATTGAATTGGCTAAAATTTAAAACAAATTCAAATCATTAATTATAAGTAGTGAAAGTAATAGTAGGTATAATTACACTTCTAAAATTATGACTGATACAAAAGCTTGTTGCCCAGTATATACACCTTTTAATCTGTATAATGTATATATATTATACCTTCATAAATAAGTATATCCTGTGTTATAGTCTGTGTTAAATCTGAGACCACTGACATGCGTGTCCGACTAATACAGGTCCGCTTTGGCAAGTCCAGTAATAATCTGAGTTACAACGTCCGTCTGTATGTTACACCAAAAAAAAACACCCAAAAACCCCACACAGGCGACATTTCAAACAACACAAACCAAATCATTCCCATCTGTGTGCTGAAATACTTGCCTAAAACTGTAAGAAGAGCCAGTGTTTCTATTTCTTTTCTGTGTTTAAACAGCGCATTCCCCGCATAAACAAGAGACTCAGAATACATATTTCTTCGGTTTTCACTCTTAGTTATGGCGTCCAAACAGCAGGAATCTGAGCTTCAGCAGCCAGCCCAACAAACACTACTGCCTTTGGGGCAAACACACTTACTTACCACAAAATACAGTGCAGCTTCGTCTAAACAACACCCCATCTCCTTCATTCCCAAGAGAAGCTTGCCAGACACTTTCCGGCCCAGGACCTTCATCGCTCTGTTGACGGTTCAGTCAGATTTGTTGCTGAATGGTGCGCTTAGTGTCAGTTTTTCTCAGAGTGTCTTGTAATATGCTGAGGGTGAGAATGAGTGAGAATATATAATATCGTTATTATAGAAATATAATTTTTAATTATATATTATAGCACTAGTAAAATAAAGAAAGCCTTTTGGCTTTTTATGTACCAATTATATATAAAAATCAAATTTTACTTCATTTTTTGAATGCACTTGGCACAATAACATGACCACCATAAGATTATCAATCAGCCGAAATTGAACAAATCATGAAAGAATTCAGTATTTTGGCAGCTCAGACAGTTACTTAATCTCACTCATTCCACTCCAATCACTATTCTGATCTATTCTGTATATAAGTAGCACACATAGACAGCAAAACCATCATTGCACAGGTCGCCAGAAACCCTGCTTTCTTAGCATTACACCTCCAGGTGATCAAATGAAGGTGATAAACAGTCCATTTAAATGATCTTTTAATCAAAATGAAAAAACAAGAACCAGGGGGTTTACTATGAAAATTAAAACATGGGGGAAATATTATGTGATGATTCCTTAAAAAAATAAGGTTTAGTAATTTAGTAGTAGTAGTAGTAGAAGTATTACGTACATTTTTACTGCCACAATAATATATTTCTGACACAATTTATTCAAGTTAAACCCAACTTTTATTTGACGGTTGCTGTGAACACCTTTTCCTTCCACACTTCTGTGTGTATATATGTGACATGACAGTTTTCTCAAACGAAACCGTAAAATGCTCAGGAAGTGACTCTCGGAGCAGTTCTGAGATGTTGGTTATTTGCATTATTGACAATATTTTTCCTATTTGATACTGTAAAGCTGCTTTGACACAATCTGCATTGTTAAAAAGCTCTAAATAAATAAAGGTAGAATTTATGTCCTCATTTAGCGAGACGGCAGATGCTGAAATCACCGTATGTGTGTAGTAAGCAAAACCCTGCATCTGCACCATTCATTCACACAGAAAAATCAGGATTCAT
Organism: Cyprinus carpio; assembly: GCF_018340385.1. NCBI lineage: Eukaryota > Metazoa > Chordata > Actinopteri > Cypriniformes > Cyprinidae > Cyprinus > Cyprinus carpio. The sequence continues at coordinate 1,755,769 of NC_056621.1, forward strand.
ATTTAACGTCTTTTTGCTGCTTAATATTTACAGATACTGGTCCATATCAATCATCATGATTGGCGTGTACTGATCCTACTTTTTGATTAATGCATCTAAACTTTTACAAATTCCATTGAAATTCCGTGTTATAACAGTAAAATAAAATTTTTATGACTGTATACCAAAAAAAAACAGATTCAAATCCACCTTTTCCGCATTGTCCTCGATATTTTGTTCTGGGATTTTATCGATAATGATAATTAGCTAATATTTTGCTGAGTGTGTTTAGTGTGCTGGTATCTTAAGGACTCTACCGTAGACAGCTGACTCCTAAACATTTTTCATATTCTTCTTCATATTCTGTGTGGTGGTCAGTTCACAATAAAGATAAAATACATTTTAACTTTATGGGCATTTTACCTTTATAAAGCCATTTTTCTAAAGTGTGTGTATCTTTTTTGAGTCAAATTCTTACATTTAATCAGTGAATTAAAATAATACGACATTTGGGCTGTTACCAGGCAAATTAAATCGAGTATCAATAAAAATTAATCTTTGCAGTGCAGAGGAAACAGAAGCTGCATCTGAAAGGGGATTTAGATGCATTTAAACTCTGTTTAATGCAGGACATGAATGCATTTAACCTGAATTGCAATTTCAAATGCATAAATAATGTTTTTATATATTAAACAATAAATGTTGACATTATTTAAATAGTAAAAAGATACTTTAAATGTTAAATTAAGACCACCAGGTGGCAGCAAGTCACTGTAAATAAGTGAGTCATTGCAATTGAACCGAATCATTTAAATGGTTGATTCATTCATGAACAAAACAACGTCATGTTCCTCAGAGTTTGGAATTATTTTTATTGTCGAAATAACGCGAAAACAGGCAATATGGTGGAAGTCTCTTAATTAACTTCTAGTTTAGTGAACTGTTGTAAACGATCAATATCACATTTGTAATCACAGTAATTTTTTGGAGAAAAAAACGGCACTCTCTGTGTGATATTGGATTACTATATGAGTGGTATAAATATATATAAAAAAAAATTGTGTGTTTTGTTTTGGTTTGGTTTTTGGCAAAATACTTTGCAAAATCGTTAACAACATTTACGATGGTTATCGCAGGACATCTATATCGGGACACTCCCACTCCAATGTACTACATCCCTAGATAAAGCAAAACCCGTAACCGGCATTCACACAGCAGCAAAACGAGGCACCGAAACACGCTTTACCTCCAGCACTGGTCCGGCCCCCGAGGATGATCTGCTCCACGCCGCTGGCGAAGCCCTTCTGGCTCAGCGCCGTCAGGTGGTGGATGAGGAAGTTGGTGCTCTGCGTCTTTCCTGATCCGCTCTCTCCCGAGATCACGATGCACTGGTTCCTCCTCCTCTGCAGCATGGCGGATCGCGCCAGCATCAGCATACACCAGCAGTAAATATGCGGCTCAGCTACAGCCTGCTTATCGCATTCTTCAGGCGGTAGACACCCCAGGTGAATACAGAAAATAGGTAGCAAATATCACCATACTTACACAGTTGATTGATTACATTAACGGTTACAAACATTTTTGTATTACATGTTTTTCTGGGAAAATGTTATGCTTGATATGCAAGGAGCTATCTTAATAAATGCGTGCTAATTTATGTAGGTAAATGTTATATAAACAGGCAAATTATATGTGACCTTCTGCACCACAAAATGATCCGCGGGGTTTCGAATTCTTTTTTCTATTGATGTATGGTTTGTTAGGAGGACAATATTTGTCTGAGGATATGTTGCGAAAATCTGGAATCTGAGGGTACAAAAAAAATGCAAATATTGAGAAAATATGCTTAAGTTGTTCAAATGAAGTTCTTAGCAGTACATATTACTAATCCAAAAATTAAGTTTTGATATATTTACGGTAGGAAGTACAAAATATCATCATGGAGACATGATCTTTACTAATATCCTAATGATTTTGGCATAAATGAAAAAAAGGATAATTTTTGACCAGAGCAAGTCCGCGTCTTGGTTTCAAGAGACGGGGCCTTGAGCACACCGCTCGAGGCAAGGCGTACAGTGAGACGCAGGAGAACCCTAGGCATGAGGTCGGCCAGCTCCAGCTTCCCCTGTCATCTGTGGTGGAGGAGTTTAAAGTGTATTGCAGACAGTCCCTGACATATAGAGGGACTCTCAAGATCAACTCACCAGAGAAGCAGGGAGTCAGGACAAGATCTGGCGCAGAATTATGGGCGCCAGCGCACAGTAATCAACCAGGCAGGAATGTTCCCCTTATGACCAAAAGATATCATCGAAAATCCTTGCATTGGAAGGCAGGGTCTCTGAACAGCATAGTTTTCAGCGGTGATTAAAGTCCACCTAGGGGAGAAGAGAACCATGATCAGGATGAAGTCCAAAACCTTGAGGAAGGAAAGGCGAAGGCAAAAATCCCATCGGGCTCGCGGCCCGACACCTGGGCCGAGGTGGAACCTCCCTAAGAAGGCAATCACATGGAGTGAACTGTGGCGTCTGGAGCCCTTCCGTATATCACTGCTACTCAGGCGATTAATACGACACCTTGCCAACCCCAGTAAACTTACCTGGAGTGGGGGGATGAGGACCTGTGCAGGTTGTGTGGTGAGGAAAGGAAAATGGCCCCATTCCTGTCAGGTTGTAAGACCGCATTGACACAGAGAATATAGGTGGTGCCATGACAAGGTGTTGGCAATTAACGCAGACATCCTGGAGCAAGAAAGGAGGAAGAAACAGCTAATAAAACAAGATACTATTTGAGCAGCATTGCCTTTGTGAGGGTCCAAAAAAAATCTCATATGAGAAATCATCTTTAAAGTTGCTTCAGGGGGAGAGAAGATCATTATGTTGGAGTTAACGGTGCCGTGGGAGGAGGGCTGTGAGGAAGCTGCAGAATATCAGCCAAATATCAGCAACTTGTCCAAGACTGCCGGGACAAGGGGTGGATGGCGTGGCTGATGACGGTGGAAGTCGGATGTAGGGGATTCCTGGCTCAATCTGCGTGGAATCTACTGACAAAGGTTGGATTGAGAGGCCACTTGAGGAAAGCAGTCATTCGTAAGCTGGGAGAAGCGTCTAAGAGAGCCTCCTGTTGGCTCTGGCATAAGAGAGAGGACACAAGCTGGAAGCCTGGAGGAGAGAGGCAGTGACCTGGCCAGTCACTGCTGACTCGCCAACTGGAGGGTGTTGTGGTTAAGAGTCGAAACACCCAGTGAAGGTTGGGAACCACCTGATGACCTCTCTCCCAGGCCAAGGCTTCATCCATTAGAAATGGGTGTATGGCAGCATCGTAGATGTATTTTACAACTGACCCATACAATGTATTGTTGACTATTGCTACAAAAAATCCTGTTGCTACTTATAGACGTGCTTTTGTGCTCCAGTACACAAATGAACAGCCCTCTGTAAAACCTTCAGAATATAGACTGTAATAAAAACTGTAAAGTTTGGATGTGTAAAGTACGTAAGTGGTGCTGAAGTGTAGATTTTTAGCTCCAGTGAAGGAAAAAAAATCTCATTCGGAAAAACGGTCTTCCAAAAGATATGTATATTGTAACTGCAATCGACAGACACAATGAACCGATGTATCGCGATTCATTAAATCGATTCTAGAGATTTATCGGAGTGCATCCGCAATTTTCTCCGAACGATTCTGAGCTTAGTTTTGAACAGCAGATGAAAACTCTAGGCTGAATTTTAACCACAAACTCAAATGGTCTGAAAGAAGCGTCGGCTGACTCATGTAAGTGGTTTGTCACTTGCACTATGGCTTTTTATGGCGTGTAAACAGCCTACTATGAACACCCTTGTATTCCGCGTCAACCTTTTCCAACTGTGGTGGTTGTTTATGTTAAAGGAGTGTGTGTAAGGAACTGAAGTGAGCAAGAGTCACGGCCATTTTGGCCCAAACTAAACAAGAATCGATTCCAGAGACAATCGCGACGCATCGATTGCTAAAATACTATTTTGTATTTAAAGACATTTAATCTTAGAATTTTTGTATTTTCAAAATACATAAAATACTTTTTGTCATGTCAACCTCTTTATTTAGACTGCTTGATTTTCTCTCTATATAACAAGTATACAACAAACACTAAATAGAAAAAATACTAAGATTAAATGTATTTAAATACAAAATAGTAGTTGAAATACCACCGTATTTAAATAACTTACTGCCGCATCTCTGACTCCCAGCCCTAATAATACAAAAAAAAAAAACTGTGTTTTTGCCTGCATGTCCTTATTACCTTAAATAACTTAACGTATTTAAAGTTTTAGGAGGGGCCGGAACTTGAAGATGGGTTGACAACGACCTATCAGTGATCCCGCCGACGTACGTGTAAATCCTTCTCCTTCCTCCCTCTCTCTCCTGCCTAAAGCCGCCCACGGCAAGTTCTCGCTCCAGCAAAGTGGCGCTCGGCTGTTTTAGAAATCGGTCGCGCGAGATTATCGTCCGACGTAACGGGCTGCGGGAGGAGTTCCACACCACGCTTCACCATCCTCTCCCGAATCCGCCGCCCGGGTCCGCTCCGCCCACCTCATTCCGATCGGCTCCTCGCGCACGCGGACATGCCGCTGTCCACCATCCGCCCCCACCATCCGCCGCGCTCCGCCGCCCCTCCATCCCATCTGCACCGTCTCCGCGACATCCGCCGTCCCCGCCCGTCCCCACCATCCATTCCGCCGCCCACAGCGCATTCCTCAGTTACCGGCGAGCCACATCTGCCAGGTATTTCCATAGAGGTGGATCCTCCAGATCCGTCTCAGCTGGCAAGCAGAAGGCGTAATCCGTCTTTGACCGGTCCACAGCAGAGCCCGGTCTCTCGCACACGGCCATGGCGCGGGGCCACAGCAGTCATGCGCTGTACGGAACAGGTCGGCAGGTGGTTTCAGCTGATGCGCGATTCCGCGCCGCCGACTCCCTTGACCCTCGGCGACACCGTAAAGCGCGCGCCGCGTCCCAGCTGGCAGTTCGCTCGATGCCCGCTCGATGACACTCTCAGCTGTTATGTGGATGACCTCCGCTTTGGTGCCTTCACCCCTCTTCCGTGCCTATCACGGGTTGCAGTCTATTGGCCCCCCTCGGGGCCCTCTGACGCGCGCTCCGGATAACCCTTGCAACTGACACGAAAACAATACCCAGATTCCTCGTAACGCCGCGGCGCCCTCCGCCCCCCGCATCATGGCAAGCTCATGATGCTGCAGGCGCTACAGCTCCATCCGGCCCCTGACTGACATTACCTCGCCCACAGATTCACGACATCCCACGCTCCACCACCTGCGAGCAGAGACAACACAAGGCGCAGTCCCAGAACGCACATTGTTCCGGTCCAGTGTGGCTATCGGTAACAAAGTAAACTATTAAAAAATACAAAAAATTAAATAAACAACAGGCACATTTTAAAAAACCAAAAAAAACCGATAAAATTAAAAATAAGAAGAAAAAATAACACAAAAAACTATAAAATAAATAAAAATTGAAATAAAAAGTTCACAATGAAGGTAAATATAGGGAAATAATAAAAAATATGATATACTGTGAATTTAAATATTATTTAGTTTCACATTTCACTCACTGCACACGGATGTGGGAGGGTACCGGATGCACAATTTTCATGTTAGATTTCAAATTAAACGTGTGTGCGACACAAAAAAAAAAAGGAAAAAGCAATAACTACAATTACTGAAACTGAATAAAATAAAGACTAGGTTTTTCTGCTAACATTAAACATTTTATTTATTTTAGGTTAGTTTTTTAGAGGAGTCATTTTAGTACTTTTGGAATTTTCATTTAATTATTAAAGTACTAAATTGATTAAAAACTGAACGAAAATACAACACAACAAATTAGAAAATGTTTAAAAACCTGAAGTGGTACAAGGAATAAACTAAAATCAAATAAAATATTAGATTAAAAATTTTACCTAAAAAACTGCATGCTGCTTTGCCAATTTTAAGAAGATCTTTTTAGAAAATTTATTTGATTAAATAATCGTTATATTATTTATATTAATATTTACATTTTTAAAAATAATTTTTGCAGTTTAAAATGGCCGAAGCAACATTTCTAATTTTCATTTAGTTATTAAACTACAACAGAAAAAAAAATAATTTCCTAATATTTAATATTTTTATTATATATTTGTATTGTAATTTATTATATGTTTATAAATATAAATAATTTTATAAGGATGAAGTACAAAACAGAAACTACCACGTAAATGTTGGCCTTGGCATTTTAACTGAAATAAGCTTTGCAACATTGTTTTTTCTAATATAAAAAATATTTTATTTTATAAATTTTTTTCAATATTTGTTTGTTACTTTAAAACTTATGTTCTTTAATTGGTCATTAAATCCGCGAAACTACAACTGAATTAATAAATTTAATGAAACGATTACCACAAAAAAGAGAAACTAATATCAAATGGCAAAAGCAACAAAACAAAATTACTAAAAATTAATTTTAAAAATACTATAATTGCTCATTTAATATATAAAAATAACAAAGCCAGCACTACTCCTTGTTGTCAGAACTCGAGTTCTGAAGACGTAACCACCCTGCGATTACAGGTTTAATGGCATGTAAAGGTCAAGTTCAGTGAGGTTTTATATAGTGTTGTTGAAGTCATTTGAAACATAACTGTTATGTTTGTCTTCTGTTCTGTTCCTGGTGACCAAAACCCTGGGACCTGGATTTCAGACGGTCTTTGTCCTGCGTCTGAAACACACGTCCCTCTACAACGACTTAAAAACTTGTATCCGTTTAAAACAGCTCTCAACAAGCTTACAGCAAAAAGTTCATCTAGAAATGAATATTCCTGTCACAGTGACGTCGCTCAGTTCGCTCCAACACCCACATTATGCTCCTCTGTTTGAAACACAAAAGAAGGTTTTAAAGGATCTTCAGCGCTGCTTGGCTTCCGGTACTCCTGAAGAAAAGTCCCTGAAAAACATAGTATATATGTCCTTAAGATGGACCTGATCATTGTTGGTGTTAGGAAACAGATCCACAAGAATCAAATAGACTATTGAGCTAAAATAATCATTTCTAGTCGCTAAAACGTCACTTCACAACAAAACGGTGTATCGTCCCATTGTATTTTGCTCCAGTTTATCCATCTCTGTTTTTGTTTTTTTTACTTTGTCTTTTATTGTTGTCCATATAGTATAATAGATTAATATCGATATTTATATATTATTTTTCATATATTTCCCCCTCTTCCTGCACTGTATATGAATTAATTAAATGTAATTTGCTTTTTAAATGCCAATAAATAAACAAATAAATAAATATGAATCCATCATCAATATTTTTTATAACAAAAGTTGGTGATATGGTCGGTTCAACAGAGTGTGGTATAAAAAAAAATGGTGAAACAAAAATAACATTATTTTCTTCTATTTTCACATGATCAGGCACGATACATATTTTTGATTCCCATTTTTTATATCATATAACATAGTTTATTGTTTTATAAGATGTCCCATAATTGTTTCAGTGATTTTTTATTTGGTATTAAATCGTTTTATTTATAAATGAACAAAACAAAACAAAATCTAAAATATTAGACCGACAGAACAGACAGACAGATAGATGATTCACTGGCTATTGGGTAACGCTTGCAGAAATATTGTATTGCATTGACAATACTAATGGGTAAAGTCAGTGTGGAAATATCACACGACTTGGAATGTACCATGGGTTTTGACATCACACAATGTGGTTGAGTAAATGTCTATTCCAGATTAGATTCCTTTAATACAACCAAGCAGATACTTTGAGACGCTTTTCAAAACCAAACACAAAATAAAAGCGCAGGAAAAAGGAAGGAAGAGAGCAGAGGTGTTGAAGCAGGTTAAAAACAGCCGGGGTAAATATATAATGCATAAAGAACAGACGGAAGGAAGAGAGGCGAGAGAGAGAGATTTAAGCAAAAAGGCAGTCAGCTCTCATCCTGAAGCTAAATCTCGCTTCCTTCATAAGGAACATGGCCATCCCCTGAAATGCAGAACACAACTACACACTTTATCGGCGAATGGTACTTCAAGTCTAGCTCCAGTGCGCTTATGGAGCGTTACGTAACTGTACGTGGTCAGAGGCTGACTTAGAAGACGTTTGCCTATCCCGGGGGTATGCAGCAAGACAGCACACTAGGTATTGGGACAGATTCACATCTGCTGCTTTATTAACCCTCAGCTCTTGATCTGTCATGTTTATTAGATGAAGGAACCTTATTCTTCCTTAAACACTTGGTCGATCCCGTTTTACATGACTTCCTTGTGGCAAGTACACAGATACCTGAAACAACATCACTCCACCACGTCACACACGGCGTGCAGTCCATCGTAATAAATGGTAAAATAAGTGCACAAAGATTTAAGGGGTGATTATAAGCATTAGCAATCTTCATGTTATTATATGCAACATCCTCATATTTTAATGTTTTATATTAAAGGCTTTTAATGTATATTTATTTACTTCATATATTTTTATATCTACATTGTTGTATTTTTGATGCAGCTGTATGCGGGATCCAAAACATAATTTTTCATTTTTTGATTTACTATTTATCAAAATTAAACTATGAGTTGGGGGGGGTGGCAAGGGTGGCGGGCGTGAGTACATTGTTAGCGTCATAATAGGACAATAAAAAAAAAACATCAAGAAAGCAGCTGTAAACATAACAAGATTTGAGTTTCTACACATTATTATTGAATGATTAATATAACAATATTTTAAGATTTTTGTTCGTTTCCTGATTAACTGGTATAAGAAAAGAACAAGATAAAATGTGAGACAATTAATCAAAATAAGAGACTAACATACTATTATATTATAATATTACGACAACACACTATTTACGTATTGTGATTGTACCAGTGTTTTGTTCTTAATTTTGATTCACCACAATGATTTGCTAATTAATTAACAACATCTAATAGAAAAAAGTAAAAAATAAATAAATAAAACCAGCAAGCCCATACATTGAATACCATTTAGATGCTGCGAGAATAGATTAAATTCATATTTATAACTACCAAATTTAAATATTTGGCTCTAATAATATTATCTGGCATATATTTACCTTTGGTTTATTAAAAGTAATCTGTTTGTGATAGCATTTGCCCGATTTTATATTTAAAAGCATAAAATGTATTGGCATCTCGTGATTTCTAATTGGCTAAAAAGTATATGTCCTCAAGTTTGATACAATATCTTAGGGTTCACTAGAAGATCTCCATACATACATATATATACTCCAACAGCATACTCATCTAGATAGATAATATAATACAAAATCATGCTGTTTATATATATATAAATATATATTATATATAAGAGGTATATATATATATATATATATATATATATATATTTATTATATATATCTATATATAATAGTATAATGATAGCGAGGCCCCATAACCCACACGTTCATAATAAATAAATAATTTATTTTAATTTCTTTTACCATGTAAAGCAGGTTGAGTCTGGGAAGAAGCCATCCCATCTGATGCTGACGAGCATCCAAAAACCACGTTCAGGTGTTTCAAGCCTCCATAATGCCACAATCGTCCCGTCGAACCTGGATCAGCAGCTCGTCCAAAGCGAGTGCGTCTGCTGATGACGTCCAGATAATACCGCGACTCAATCAGCTCTGGCGGCACGAAGCATGGACCAGAGGTCAGGGTGTCAGCCTGGAAAGATCGGTTTGGAAGGTCATATTTTGCTCAGGGTGCCTAGGTAATTCGGCAGGCTACCGCGTGATGGCAATCGGCTCACAGAGACAAACAAGACCGCAGAGTCAACGCTGACCCCCGAAACAACAAGAGACCGCTCATTCGACCGACACTTCTTGCATTTTTTCTTCTGTGGTGTTCTGATAAGAGATAATCACATCCTCCATTAAAGAGAGACACAGCTGGATCTTAAAATGAATCACTTCTACCAAAAACTGTAACCTGCACTTAGTTGCAAGGCAACACTCACGTGACGTAAATCAGTTCCTTCGGCAAGTGGGTGTGTGTGACAACGTTGCTCCACGATGTGCGTCGCGGTCGAGAAAAAAAGATCCAAAGGGGGACAATCCTGTCTCCGCAGAGACAGCATCACGTTTAACCCTAACTAACTGGAGTAAGTAAGTAATTTAGCGGCCAACACTGTGGCTAGGGTGCAGGCCCCTACGGTCTTGTGGGCACGGGCGTTTATGGCACATTTAATGGCCATGCCCAAATCAAAAAACTTCTGCACGTGGTCGGGTCATACATGAACTTCCTTGCGCAGACACTGGCAAAACCTCCATGCAACTCTAATAAAACCTTCCTTCCCATCATTTACTGCCTCTGTGGTAAGTCTAATCGAAGCACTGCTGTCACTTCAGAGTGCTTCAGAATGCTAGAAACTAAATGTGGTTTGCAAAAGTATGTTTTGTTTAAAGCTGAAAATCAAATATTAACACTAGATGAAAAAGTTTTTGAATAAACTGAAATACGCACTACAATTATATCAATTAAGAACTATAAATTAACTGAAGTCACTACGAGAATAAATTATTACACTTTGCATTATTAGGAAAGAACTGAAGTCAGAAAGACAGAATGAACACAGAACAAAATACCAACGCATAGGAGAAACAGTCTGTATATATGGCAGACAAGGCTGAAACAAAATGAAATATAAATATTCTTAAAGAAAACTAGAGAAATGGTAGAATACCAGAAGGTTGTATACTAACTGAAACAAGTTTGAAGCATAGAAGAGTTACATAGGGAAGTACACATGTACTAGGTGAGAATAAAAATAAAAAATAATCTTGAACTAAAACCAAAAACTGAAAAATGTAAATAACAAAGCACAACCCAGATGACTAAAATTACACGTACGGGAAATAAACTACCTGTAAAGATTAACACTGAAAAACTTTTTTGATAATTTAAAATCAAGTTTGAAATAAAACAACCTGATTAATATAAGAAAAAACCTTTCAACAACAAAATGAGAAGAAATGTTCGCCTTAGGCAAATAATACGCTCTAAGATATTACCTATAGAAATAAACTAAACCAAAGGAGAACTCAGAGGATGGAAAACACTAAAATACAACATTAACATAAAATATTATAGTTACAAGCAGAATATAAATAAAATAAAAAAAAGGTAAAAAAAAAACAAAAAAAATCACCAAAACCATAAATAAAATAGACTGAGAAAATAACTAAAAGTAGAATAATACATGTGAGTGAACAAATACAAAGCTACTGTACTTTAAAATGTCAAGAATTGACTGATAATAAAGTAATACTAAAATGCAGCAATGACTTGCTTGCAAAAGGTGGTAGCAAATACGTAATTATGCAACATAGCCTTATAGAAGATGAGAACGAAAAGTTTGTGTACGAGCAAACGGCATTTTGAAAACCCCACAGAAGAGGAATCATTATATGAATGATACTTCAAGCCCATTGTGAGTGGGTGGAAGTACTGTTCCAGATCTTAATTGTGTGACATAGTGTAACGCAGCAGTGACTAAGTCCTTTGAGAGCAAGTGAGCATGTCCATAAACCGTACAGGTCACAGAGAGCCCTACACGTAGGAAACCGCCGAATGAAATTCCTGGCCTGCAAGGGTTATCGGGAACCCAGCATCGCTTTGAGATGATCTATCTTGAACAGCATCAGACCTTATGCTCAGAACCACGATCCTGCCTGTCAAGGTATCAGCTGCTAAGAGATGGCTAGCCAAATATCATCAAGAGGGGGTGAGAGGGGGAGGGGGGGGGAGAGAAGGGCTCATGAGCCACGCGCTTAAAACAACAACTGCACTTGTTCAGTAGTTAATCTATGATAAACTATAGTGCTTAATAGAACGATTAATCAGATCCAGTACATTATTAGCTTCGGTTTACATATCAGATGTTGGTGATGATAGCGTGGTGGTTTGACTTTGTTTATGGTAAATAGAAAACGGAGGAGTACAAGTGACATATTGCATGTATATATTTAAGAAAATGATGCTATGCTTACATTATATTTTTTTTATATGGGCATATAATGATCAAAAGATAAATATATATCGAATGCATAACCGGTAGTAAAGTACGTGGAAAAGTTTCGACAATATATGACAGTGCATTTGGTTTGTCAGGTTATTATACGCGGGAATAAATAATATACACAGAATACACAGAAAATAGCAGGTAGATAACAAAACACTAATTATATTGGTGAATATCGTCAATAAGTACTGCGTTTGACGAGCACTAATGAAAAAAGACCCTTCAGTGTCAGACAAAAATGCAAATACAGATACCAGCCCAATGATTTTGTCGGCCGGTGGGTGCGCTTATTTAGGGTGCAGTGTGTGTGTCGCATGGGTTGGTTACGAAAATAAGAATTGAGAGAGGGGAAAAGGAAGAAAAGGGTCTTTGTGAGTTCCCAGCAGGCATTGCAGCATGAATAAATAACCACGCAGTTTTCTGCTATATGATTATTGTTTTGGTTTGCTGTTTGCTGTGTGTGTGATTCGGCATGCATTTATTGTTAGTTACTACAACAAAATTGTGAAGTAAAGTAACAAGGCTCATCAGAGAGAAAAGAATTTACCTCTAGTGACAGTAATTGAGGTGTGCGTCAGGTGCTGTGACAAGACTTGTATCTGATTAGCAAAAAATAGACAATCAGTACTGCAACGAACAAACACATTTAGTACGTGCGCTTGCTGAGCAGAAACCAAGAATGTATTGTGTGAAGGAACTCAAGAGGTCTCAACGCGGCAAGCCTTCTCTCTTAGTGTTTTTTTTCTCACTATTTTACTTTTTACAGTGCAGCAGTACTCACCGCTGACCTGCAGAGTAACGAGAGAACCACGCAGATCCACTCCAACCACACAACAACTAGATACGCACCGCCGGTCCTGACGAACCCATCTTCATCTTCATCACCACCAGTGTCTGTGAGCAGGTTCCATCACCGGCTGGAGCCTTAGTAAGGTCCGGGAGAGGAACACGGGACGGGGGGCGAGGCACCCTTTAAAAGGAGGGATGACTCATCTGACGCTGGACGGGGGATCCGCTCGTGTCCTACGCTGTCGGCCACTCCTCCAGACGTGCGTGCATGATGTGTTTTGTGGGTGTTGTGATGTTTGTGGTTTTGGCAGCTGTGCCTGAGAGTGGTCTGGGATAAGGAGGAGTGTCTCTCGAGGGTGGTGAGGTGGTAGCGATAGAGAGAGTCGCTGTTGTATTATTCCTGTAAACAGTCGAGAGAGAGAGATAGAGAGCGAGATAGAGATAGTAATGAGAGCGACGGCGGGACAATTCTGAGTCAAGTAGTTACTACCGATGACTTCTGTATTATAATCTTTTTTTTCCCATCCCCCATATGTCTCTGTGTGTGTTTACAGTATATGCCTTTTTCCATTATTAGTTATATACTACGTGTTAGTTTATAATATATATAATAAATGTCCAAGCTGCTTTCCCCCATTCTCTTTGTTGTCTTCCCTCTATGTGCTTTCGGCAATACAAATGTTGTTTTTTTGTTTTTTGTGCAATGCCAACTACAGCTAATTGCACATATGAATTGGAAATGACTGAATTGCGAGGCCCAGTGATGGCGGGCCACACAAACCATGGAGCACCCACGGTTGTGAATTTTAAATTGTTCAAAGGAATTCTAGAACATTCATACAGGGTGAGTGAAGAAATTGATTCTGTGGTGTGTGCTGAATTATTATTTACACACTATCTATAGTGACAACCACATGCATGTCCAGATGTATCAATTTGGTAAGGGTATTAGGTGGTTTAATACAGTCAAATGCCAGGTAGTGATCTAGATTGCTATGTACACTGATGACTTTGGCATACATTGTAACAAAGCGGTGTCAGGAGGCCACTAACGCAACATTGTGAATTGAATTAAAATTGCATTGAATTGACAGAGAGAGCGAGAGAGGAGAGAGAGAGAGAGAGAGAGACGGAGAGAGAAATGAGGCGAGAGAGAGAGAGAGAGAGAGAGAATGGCAGAGAGAGAGATTGATTGCCTAGCACGGGCATCATACCACATAGGGTGTTTGTTGTAGGTGGGTCTTGACTGCTATCTAGACATCGTCAGATCTGCAGTGCAAAATACACAAAGCGGTGAGAGTCAACTTGGGTGTCGAGTTAAAAAAGCCTGCGGTCTACACACACTCAATGGGGGGGGTCTGGGTCCATGATCATTAGTCAAAGGCGGATTTGTGGAAGGTAATCATGCTTGATAGACACGTGTATTCAGAAACCTCATTGTCACCATCATTCTCCTACTGGACAGCAACAAATGATAAGATTCAACTCATAAAAGTTACACAACTTAGAGACATATATAGTTAAGTACCAACTATACTGAGAGAAACTCATAATTATATTTGAGCCTATAAATCGTTTACCAGTGGTACATGCCTACAATCACAAACTCTGCGTACAATATAAGACTTTATAAATTCTTTAATCCAAAATACATTCTTAATATATTTGTCTGTATTGGGTATATATACTAAATTGTATAATTTTAATTAATTGATATATTCAGAGTAATTAGAATTAAATATATATATTAATATTATTCACTATTAATTTTATATATGAATAGGTATATTACTTTATATAATTTAATATGTTTGTATTATAGTAATTCTTAATAATTTTTACATCTCATTCTTGTAATTACAAAAGTGCAATTTTGAGTTGGGACAACTTGCTATACTCGGATTTCTATAAATATAAAAATGTTAACTTTGCAATTTAACATGTGCCTTACTGGCATGCCCAAAAACGACACATTGGACTTGCTTACAATAGTGCATATAATGTATTAACAGTAAATACAAATAATAACAAAGAATCATAGTAGGATTGAATAATATATAAAAGTATTAAGCATGTAATGCAAAATGAATTACTCAATGTATGCAATGTGAAAACTGACTAGAACTGAATAAAAATAAAATAAGATAAAAGGGATTAGACAGCTTTACAGAAGCACATATCTATATTATTATTTTATTAAATAATATGTATTATTTAATACATAAATCTCACATTTAATAAAAGGTGAATAAGACTATAATAAAAATGTAGTAACGTAAAACTACTAGGCGAAATAAAAATAGAATACATAATAAGATACTAGGTATATAGACAGATTTAACAGAAGCACCAGTTATTATTATTATTGATTATTCTTATTATAATTAAAGTACATAAATCTCAAATTAAATCAAAGTGAATAAAAGATATTTTAAATGGGAGAATGTGTCCTTTAGCGAGCTTAAGTTTGAAGCAGTAAAATTACTAAATGGAAATAAAATTCAGTGGAAGTCCAAGGTAAAATAATAAACTAAATGAAAATCAGTCAATCAACTTAATGATGAGTAATCACGAGCTGAGGAACATGATCACAGAACTGCCAAGGAGAGCTCAAAATCAACTGAGATCCATACTCCATTAATGCCCTTTTAGTATGATTCCTTTAGAAATAAAATCACTAACACTCTTTTTTTTGTTAAATGAATACGTTCTGTATGTGCATTTCTCCATCACATTGAGAGCTTGACTATTAAATCACTGCTGCATAGCATGCGTCAAACGATGCTAGTCCAGATTATAGGACAGGAAAGCTCCCTATGATAGACCAGTAGACAGCATGGCAGGTGAATGACCGAAAGGTTTTTATTAAGCTGCATAAGACGTGAAACAGGACTGGGCCCGCAGCAGTTATTTCAGAAAACGAGTTCAGCTTGTAACGAGCCGATCAAGAACAGCAGAATGATGTTAGGCGCATCATTCTAGACTTACAGTCGGATCTAGGTGGGAACGAGAACGGACCGCCAACCCAATGCAACCAAACAGACACAAATCATATCAGCAGCTGCCTTAATAGGACTTATAGGACTGGATGTGATGCCTGAACAACAACACGCCTAGCCACGAGAGACCTATATTACAGTATACACTACATCCGATTGCACTTCTGCTTTCATGAACGTTCCTCCCGTCATTGGAGGACACAGGAAACGTCCTGTTTGTTCTCAAAGAAATTGCTGTTCTCATGGGTAATTCCGGCAGCAGAACAGGACATGATATGCACTCGATAGCAAATAACAGTGTTGTATATTATAGTGTCACACTGCTTTGTGCGCCGCCTTTGTGCTAAATGCACAAATTATACAGTAAAGCAACAGAAAAATAAATGAAAGCATTACAATCACCATGGATATAAAATGAAAAACGTATATATGAGTGTGGTGTTTGTGTGTGGTGTGGTGTGTTGTGTAGAAGAATTGTTTTATGAGTTTAAAAATTGTATATTAACAAATAGTTTTTAAGATTACAAATGGATATACTTTATAGATACTTAAGGCTGTCAAAATGATTAATCACAGAACCAAATAAATGTTTTGTATTTATGTGTGTGTGTTGTGTGTGTGTGTGTGTGTGTGTGTGTGTGGTGTGTGAAGAATGTTTATATAGTTTAATGTGTAAATTAAATATTTTTTAAAAATTACAAACATGATATCTTTTTATATCCTAATTCTGTCAAATTATTAATGCCATCCAAAATAAATGTTTTATTTACCATGTGTTGTGTGTATGGTGTAGATGTGTTATGTATGCAAGGTATAAAATACACACACACCACGTATATATTTAGAAATTATTTAAAATGTCATTTACAAGTCTAGAAATTTCTATTCATATAATGTCATGGACATTATTGTCCAAAAATTAACACAAATATGAGGGCTTAATTATATAAACATAAAATTTTGGTCCGGGGGGGGCAAATGTATACAAAAGACTATCACAATATTTATGGGTCTTTATAGGTATACATAATAAATATACACAGTACCACAGACGTATTCTGCTTTAAACAATTACATTTTTTTGATTATGTTTAACAGCCACAAATAAACACATACAATAATGGTACTAACTTATAATTGTTTTGCATTTTTTATTAAATTCTCAAATCTGAAAAAAATAAATAACAACTTTGTAAATAAATTACTTTATGAATAAATACCACATACTTTAATACTGTTAGATATATATATACACATATTTTATTATTAAATCTCCAATCGTTGAAAAATCACTCTTTAAATAAATAAAGTAATTACTTCTTTTAAATAATACCACATGCTTAATTACTTTTAATACTGAAAATATATAGAATTATAGCAATTGTTATTTAATAAATGCATATGCTTGATCTAACTTTAAAAAATAATTACACAACTTTGATGTATCTAACTACGTTAATACTTTTATATATATAATACATATTTTTATTATTAAGAGCTCCATCCTTGAAAAATCACTTCTTTAAATAAATAAATCATTACTCTTTTAATAATACCACATGCTTTAATAACGTTAAAAATAGGCGACATATAACTAAATATTTAATGTATATATAATTATATCCGATTATTTACTTAATAAATGCATGCATCTCGGGAATCTAAACTTTAAAAAATAATTACACAACTTTTTAATTCTAATACTACATGCATAAATGAGCACATAAATAAAAATGTCCAGTGAAAAAGCAACAGCAAGCAGCACGAATCAATGACATCAGCATAAACTAATGTAACGCTCAGACATGATTCAAAACAAGGGAAAAGAAGCTGGTTCAATATATTCAGGAATGAGCAGTCAGAGCGCTCCAGACAGAAACGCAATGCTGCAGATTGATCTGTAATTCATACGTTCATTATTCCTGCTTCCTGCATGAAGCGGATCTAATTATGACAGAGCTTGTTCTATTTTAGCTGGTTTGACACGGCTGCTAATACAGGAACAATCATCTCCCTTTGTGGCCAATTACACTTAGAAGACACGCACCCACTGCAGCGCAATGCAAATCCCTGGACTATCTGATGCTGACCAAAGCAGGTATTACCAGAGTTTAGATAAATAAATAAAACGAGATAAATAACATAAAATACATTTTAGCAAACACATCGCAACTCCCCCTCCCTTGCATTGTTTCAGTTTCATTTTACATTGGTTACTGGAAGCCGTTTTTATAAAAATGACAACGCATATAAAAGATTCATAGTGAATGATATGAAAATCCAACAACTTGTGAGCTCTGAAGTAATAACCGAGTTAAAGCCAGCAGAAGGCACAACAAGAGACAGAGGGTAGGTGGATTTGCAGAGGAGGACAACGCTGGAGTGAAAAGTTTAATCTGACCGTTAGAGAAGTGGAGAAGTGAAATGTTGTTCACAGCGGAAGAGGAAGGAAATAATGAAGAAAGATCATAGTGTGACACAAATCAAATATTAATATATATCTTCTACATCCCACCCTCAGAGCAAAAAGCCTCGCTGTATGTGCTGCTGTTAAGAACAGATGAAGTAAAGAACACGTGGGTCACAGTTTACCCTCAATATATTAATATAGTCAAGGACCATTCTGATTTTTGTACAAACTTAAATATATTTTATTGCAATATTTTTTAATATACTGCAAAACTTCTCATGCAATGCAACAAAAAAGTCATATTTTATTGTATTATTTGTTTTATTTTTTATTTTATTTGAGTTATGGTTTTAATTAATGTTTTATAATTTTAATTGTTAATTCAATTTTTCAAGTGTTAGGATGAAAACACAGAGAAAGAGATCCGATCTCGTGGATCAAACTAAATCAAGTCAATGACGGCAGAGAGAGCCAGGAGCAAGACAAAATGTCGGATCAGATTTAAAAAATAATAAATAAATAAACAACAAACAAATACCTATATTACATATAGAAGCCTAACTAACAGGTGTATACACAATATATTTACATATTATTAGATCATTTATGATATATATAATATATAGTATATATATATATATATATATATTATAGTATATATATATAAATATATATATTTAGATGTATATTATTATTTATTTATTATTTGATTATTTATTAATTTATTTATTATTTAGTTATTTATTATTATTGTTTACTTATTATGTAGATATTATTACTTCACAAAACTATCATCATTGTATATTTAGTAATATATAGTCATTGTTTTTTTTCTTATGGTATGTAAATGTTTTTAATAAAATATGTGTTATATATGTATATATATTTTTCTTTACATTTTATTTTTAAAATGTAAGTATTTATTAATTTATTGTTTATTTTTGGAATAAATAATTAAGCTAAGACTGTATATTTAAATCTATGGAATCATTTTTTCATTGCTACCATGTATGTATTTCTCATTCTATATTTTCATTGTACACATGCTGTATAGGTTGACATGCACACAAGACTTTTTAAGTAAAGAGAAGGTCCATTGTGTCCAAACTCAGTGTCTTCCCTTGACCTTCTGAAATCCTGCTAGGCTCATCTTCCGAGAAGGAGAAAACAGCGTCACATCCTCCGAAGAGTTTCACTTCTGTCTAAAACTACAATCACAACCATTCATCCTCCAACAGCACAAGCCAAGCGCTTCTCAATCCTGATCACCTTCAATCATCAACAACTTTTTTTTACCTTTGTCTCCCACAGCATACTTAGCTCACAGCAGTTCACACATGACAGCAGGAGCTTTGAGTCATGTGCAAAAGTTGTGTATCATTCACGGTCCGGATGAGAAATAGTAACAGTGATGCTTGACTTCACAAAACATCAGTAATATTCCATCGGAGTAGGTCACGCTGCCTTTATAATGGGAATACTAAACATTCTGAGTTATTTTAAAAATATAATCATACTATATAGTCATTTTATTTTTTTATTTTATATTTTTATGTTTTAATTTTAGTTCAAGTTTTAGTAATTTTGTTATGTGCTTTCATCATTTTTAATGTAAACGTTTTCTATGTAGCTTTTAATTTATTTCTACTTCAGTTTTAGTAATAACCATTAGCACAAACATCTGCATTCAGTGAGGATCTGGCTCAGGGCATGACGGGCCACTTAGGGTGAAATCTCACGAGGAAACACACACACACACACACACACACACTTAGATGATTATTTAGTTCAACAGTGAGGGTCAAATAGCAGCCTTCTAAAATGGATTTGCATACTGATTACTGATTAATATAATGAATTATGCATCAAATTCAGGAAATAAGAGCTTTTAAAGGAACAAAACCCCTGAATTCTTTCATGATTTTACATTTATGCTGTTCTCAGTGTTGTTGCTGTTTTCAGTGTAGTTTTATTAATTGAAATAAAGCTGAAACTAAATAAAATATAAATATTAGATGAAAAACATTTTAAAATTGTGTTTAAAAAAAATATTGAAATTCTAAAACAACACATCAAATGCAAAACTCAATCTCTGCCTTTCTGATTCAAAACAACAGGAAGCAAACTCAACTTTACGAAATGCCAAGTAAACCTTATACAACCCAATACAGTAAAACCTGATGAAACTTCCTGTACAAACACGACTGACCTCCAGTAGTAACACACAAATCCTCTTCTAACATCATCATCATCATCATCATCTCATCCAAACGCCAGACATGCTTCCAAATTAATCTACAATATTCCAGAAACAGCGAGGCCGTACGCCATGGTCTCATGCGAACACACACACAATCCTCACATCATCCCGACTGAAATCCACTTACGCCGAATGGCTCTCAGACTGTAATTTTCTGCTCAGCGCCCCGCGGTTCTTCACCAGCTATAATCAATCACACAATCAAAATCTAACTGATCTGGATTTTCATCAGCTGCACGAGAGAAAACCACTATCTGAAAACATCCACAACAGAAAAAAGTCTCCAGTTAGAACCACAACTGCTTTACAAGTTGATGCTTTGGCATTTTAGAAAATAAGAAATAGCCTGAGCGCCGACATAGATATGGGTTTTCGGGGCGCGTATGCCGATATTAGGGAGTAAAAATATAATGATATATATCGGGCCGATAAAAAAACAGTAATATTGTGAAATATTATTACAACTTAAAATAATAGTTTTCTTATTTGAATATACTTTAAAAAAAATAATTTATTCCTCTGATGCTAGCCACTTTCAGCAGTCATTACTCCAGCCTTCGTAGTGTCACATGTAACATTCAGTTCATCAATGATCGAGTTTAGGCATTCCATTCCTGCATATTCTGATTTATTATGAGTGTTGGAAACCGTGCTCCTGTTGTCTAATATATTTGATGAATAAAAGGTTAAAAAAGAACTGCATTTATTCAAAATAAAAAAAAAAATTCTAATAATATATATTCTCATAATAGATTTTCTTTACTATCACTTTTATCAATTTAACACATCCTTGCTGAATAAAAAGTATTGATTTATTTATTTTAAAAAAAGAAAGAAAGAAAAATTACTGACCCCAAATTACTGACCAGTAGTGTATATTGTTATTAGCAAAAAAATTTGTGATATTTAAAAACATAGCTTCTTTTTTTTTTTTTTTTTTTTACTTCTTTTTTATTCATCAAATCGTCTATCCCTATAAAAAGTATCACATGTTCTGAAAAAAATATTAAGCAGCAGAAGCTGTTTCCAACTTTGATAATGTAATCATTCATATTAGAATGATTTCTAAAGGATAATGTGATAATGATCCTAAAAATTCACGCTTTGCATCACAGAAATAAATGATAATTTAAAGTATAATAAATTTAAAAACAATTATTTTAAAATTGTAAATAATATATCTGCCAATTATACTGTTTTTGCATGTATTTTTGCATCAAATAAATGACGGCTTTTTGATGAGCAGAAGAAACTTTTCAAAAAACATTAAAAATAGTAATGTTTCCCAAACTTTTGGCCTGTACTGTATGTATGTATATCTTCGATACACACACATAAACAAATTCTGTGAAATTCTGCATTATTACAGTAAATTCCATTTTTACATTGGATTCCGTCCGCGTTTTCTGCATCGTGGAAGATCATGGGCCTCTACAATGTCGCAAACCGAGTATGATAAGTCGTTGTGAGAGTAAAAGACAGGGAATTGTCAACATCAAGAACATTAAACGTCAACGAACATGGTCCTGATAAGAAAGCGAGAAAAACAAATCATAGAAAAAGTCTAGATGAGATCTCTCCAGAAATCAATTAGATTAAATGGAGAGAAAAGAAGACTGCTGAAGTCTCCAGCTTTTAGGAGGTTCTACTGGGAAAATGGACATCAGGAATCTCAATGTGTCTCACTGAGTAGTTGGTTGAGACTCAGCTGTACCAAAGAACTCTTGAAATCTCCAGATTCTCAGCGTGTCTCCTAAGACAAGCATCTTCAGTAACTTCAAAACGGGTCTCTGTTGATGCTCAGATAAGATCTCAATGGACCACAAGTCAGAGGAAGCTGATGCTTGGTGCCTAAAGAACAAGAAACCAAACACGACTCTTAAAAGAACCTAGTACATGAAACATCAAGAAACGTTTAAAACTTAAAAGACTACTGCAACTCATAAATGAGAATTAGATTAAATGGAGAGAAAATGAAGACTTGCTGAAGTCTCCAGCTTCTTAGAGGTTCCTACTGGGAAAATGACCTCAGGAATCTCAAATGTGTCTCACTGAGTAGTTTTTTGAGACTCAACTGTTACCAAAAGTCTTTCTGAAATATCCAGCTTCTCAGATGTTTCTCCTGAGAAAAGCATCTCAGTAACTTCAAATGTATCTCTGCTGAGTCTCAGAGAAGATCTCAGTATTAACAAAAGCCAGAGATCTCAGTAAGTTCAGGCTGAATGTTCTGGTGCTTTAAAACAAACACTGACCTGAAGGACCGACGATGAAACATCAACAGCATTAAACTATGGAGAGTTGGCGAATGGAGACTTGCCGAAGTCTCCAGCTTCTCAGATGTTTCTCCTGGGACAGATAAATACCCTACTGATCTCAAACGTGTCTTTCTAGCGCTGTAGAAGGGATCTCAGCCGTACTAAAGCACCTCAATATGAACTCAAGTATTCCTCAGACAGCCTGATCTGTGTGTTGCTGTGAAAGCATCTGCTCCAAGTGCAGGAGGAGTGTGTGACTGCTGTTCTGGGATCATGTGATAGAGCAGGAGGAGATTTTTACACCCGTCAAGGGTGTTCGTGAGGATCTGGAGCGCTGGGAATGTGTTCTGCTGGCCTTGGGATGGAAGCCTTTACAACCATGTATCATATGATGTGTCACTTCATATCTGTGCAGAAGATGATGTGCCACCCGCCTGCAGCATTCCGGAACATTCCCTCTTTCTGTTCGGAAGAGCGTCAAACAATACACAGTTTGCAATGACTAGGACCTTATGAAATATGTTTTATTTTTCCCTAATTCCTTTTCAGTTTATTCCCCGAAATTCAGTTTCTCTTTTTCCCCGTTTAATTTTTTTTCTAGATTCCGCTTTAGTGGTTCAATTTAATTTCAGTAACCAAAAAGCATGTCTAATTAAAATAAATCATGAAGTTTATCAATTTAACAACAACTTATTAAAGGTTACAAAAAGTAAATTCTGGTACCCTAAAAATGGATTTCAGTTCACATGTTTTCAAAAAAAAAAAAAAAAAAAAAACTTATGCATTTCTTTTTTGCAAACAAAGTGCTGCACAAACTGAAAAAATTACTATCGGATTGCCGCTAATGAAAAAAGAGTAAATAAGCAGATAAGCGGCCTTGGTAATACTGGTCCAATTGAGCTCATTACACTGCCGTATTAACCTAAAAACAGTAGAATTTGATTCCTCAAATGATTCTTTTGATCTGTTTCATGTTTGGATCTCTATCGAGTGACCGGACCACAACATGATCTAAATGTAGTTCAATCCACTTCCAACAGGACAGACAGACTGAAAAAGGACCACACACAGGGTGGCGGTGCATGCAAAAACAAAGTGTGTGTTTCAGGGGCAGGCTGTGTACAGAAGCAAGAGCAGGTACAGGGCATCTCACAGCAGAGCGAGAGACTGCAGGTTAATGAGGGCGGTGTAAAGGATATGGTTGTGTAATCGGCGTCCGCGTCTCTATGTTTGCGCCTTGATCCTGACTCACAGACGGAGAAATGGGGAGTCGTAAAGCGTTTGTGCTGTTGCGTCCTGCACGGGGAGCCCTTAAAACACACACCATAGTTCACCTCCACGTGCTCATTTGCATGCAATGGTGAAGAGTTGTGGGAGAGGAGAAAAACACCTGCAGCTTCACAGGAACAGCCTCACAAGCGTCAGCTGAAGGCGACTGAAATCTGAGTAGACAGGATTAAAGATTTCTGCACAAAATTTAATTGTAATCAACTTTGGAAAACTTGTTATTGCACAAATAAAAATGTACGTGTATGTCTGTATGTATGTATGTATGTATGTAATATCTATATATAAATATAATATATAAAAATATATATCTATATATATATATATATATATATGATTCTATAGTATATACTCTATATTATATTTGTGATGTCAAATGATTAATCACGATTGTTATTGTTATTCTTGTGTTATGAAGTTAGTTCTATAAAGGGTATAATCAAAATATGAGCTAATGATCAAAGTTTGATAACACCAGATATATTATAATACATAAACAGTTTAAATAAGGCAATAGATTAATATAAATATAAAAACAAACTAATTTAATATATAAATAATTAAAAATTAAAAGCATAAAATAATTTTTAGTATACTCATTTCTTGTTTGCATCTGATATGTATAAATAACATATGCTCTTAATATCTACGACTATGAATATTGTAAATGTAATTTAAAATACAAGTAGAAATATAATATGTTAATTTTTATTCTTTTATAATTTAATATTATAAATTAGACGATATTTAGGTCATGTCTGTTTTGCTGGTGTGCTGTTATTTATGCAAAGCATTTTCTAATAAATAATGATGTATTGTGTTTAAAAGTCTAATAACACTCACTATGATTTAAAGTAATGATTAAACACCTTAAAGATTATTTAATCCACAATTCAAGTGCTATAGTTGAGTATATTTTCATCAGGCTTCAGGAAATGGTGACCAAGCAGCATGCGATCAAGGTTAATGAAAAGGGTCATGTCCAACCACAGACAACATCTGCGCCTACAGAGACAGCTATGCGCTGATGTTAGAAGGGAGCTCACTAGGATTAAGAACAATTCCCGGGTGGTTTTAGGTGAAAGGAGTCCACAGATTCAGCCCAGGCCTGTTCCCCATGAGCCCTGCCCTTCAGCATGACGGAAATAAGTGGTGGGATCAGAAACCTAATGACCGTTGCAATTTGGAAGCCCGGTCAAGTGTTTAAAGGCCTGAGCGTTTTATTTGCTTACGCTGTTGTGAGCTGTTGAACGTCAATCCCCGACTTCCTATCTCACACCACCACTGCTGCGCACTGGCACACAAAACAATTAAACCACATCCAGAGTGTCGCAGCAATCCACTCAAACTCAAAGCTGGAAGCTTTAAATCAAAAATCATAACGCTTAACCAAACGAGCTGAACAGAGGCATAGTTTAAGTTTGATCAGTTTGTCATGGAATACAGGTCTTTTCATCATCCATACGAGTTTCTGCATTTACTGTGCATGAGTTGACATGACACCCCCAGCCAACTACACAAAACAAATCAAAACATTTGCCTGGACTGTGTGTGGAAACAACGTGAATGCACTGAAATGTGCATGAGAAAACATATGGATCTGTGCGTCAAGAAGCACCAAAACAGTGTACCAGCACTCGCGCATGCTTAGATGCCTGTACGTACGCAATCGCTTTTACTGATTGCAATCTCAAACATCTAAAGAAGTGGTTTGCTCTATCCAGCGAGAAACTGTAGTTTGAAGATTATACAGGTGGGGGATGTTGTGACGTTACTACGTTCAGTCTGTTTACACTGCGCGACGTGTGAGTGAGCCTAGCGCAATTCAAAAAAACAATCACAAAGCTTTTATTTTTCACAATTAGTTTTTATTATTATTCTACCTAAATAAATAAATAACACGTTATTTAAAAAACATCGTAATTACCACAAAGCGGCTCCATTATTTAATACCATTAATATCTTTTTCGGATTACAATCCAACTATTATTGAATGTTAAGTCACCGTATACTATTTTGATTATTGATTGCGTTACCCTTGCCCTAAAATAATTGTTTTCCTTGCTCCTATTCTCCCTCCTCCTCCCTTCTAGTTTTACAACTATTCTTTTTAAATGCTTTGCCCGCTTTGGTCGCGTCCCGGGGTAGATGTCCGATTGACCGCCACCCCATGGCCAGTGTTCCATCACTAAAAGTGGGACCCTGCACAATAGAGGATGCCCGTGTGCCTGGGATGAACAGTTGCGTTGAGTGCGTGGATACCCTCTTTATGGATGTTGGTGTCGCAGTTGAGTTCCTAGTTTTACCATAGTTTGCTTTTTCGGATAATTTATTTTCCCGGATCTGAGGTCATCTCGTTGTGCTTTCCCCTCTAGATCTCTTATCGATTGATCTCTTATCAGAGATCTGTTGAAGATCTCTTATCGATTGACTCGGACCACACATGATCTAAATGTCACGTTTCAATCCACTTCAAACAGGACAGACAGACTGAAAAGACACACACAGGGTGGCCGGTGCATGCAAATAAAAGTGTGTTGTTTCATGCAGGCTGTGTACAGTAATGAAGAGCAGGTACAGGCATCTCACAGCAGAGCGAGAGAATGCAGGTTAATGAGGAGCGGTGTTAAAGGATATGGTTGTGTAATCGTGCATCACGTGTCTCTCTGTTCTGCTGCCTTTGATCCCGACATCACAGACGGAGAAATGTGGGAGTCAGAAAGCGTTTGATGCTGTTGCGTCCTGCCCGGGGAAGACATTAAAACACACACTCATCGTTTCACCTCCACGTGCTCATTTGCATGCAATGGTGAAGTGTTTGTGGGAGAAAAACACCTGCAGCTTCACAGGAACAGGCCTCACAAGCATTCAGCTGACGGACAGAACATCTGATAGACAGGACAGACCAGAAAAACACTATATTCATCCGATTAAGATTTCTGCACAAATTTAATTGTAATCAACTTTGGAAAAACTTTTTATTGCACAAATATGATAAAATGTTGCAACACAAGTATATTTATAAAATACATTAAACATTTTAATAAGGGTCATATATAATATAAGAATATAAACAAAACTCAAAATTTAAATAGATGAGAATAAATATAAAAATCTACAAACATTAACTATTTTTATGTTATACTCATTCTTGTTCGCTCTGTATATGTATAATAACATATGCTCTATCTCTAAGAATGCAATATTTAAATGGTACCCCCTTTAAAATAACACGTAATATATAATAGTAATTTTGTCTTCTTTATAAATTAGAATATATTTAGTCATTCTTGTTTTGCAGTAACTTTAAAAAAATGTTTTGCTTGTGCTGTTATTTATGCAAGCATTTTCATAATAAATATATGTATGTATTGATGTTTAAAAGTCTAATAACAATCACTATGATTTAAATAATGATTAAACATCTTAAATGATTATTTTAATCCACATCAAGTGCTATTCGTGAGTATATTTCATCAGGCTTTCAGGAAACTGGGTTGGACTCAAGCAGCATGCGACTCAAGGTTAATGAAAGGTCATGGTCCAACCCCAGCCAACATCTGCTGCCTACAGAGACAGCTACCTGCGCTGCTGTCTAAATAGGGAGCTCACTAGGATTTAGAACAATTCCGGGTGGTTTCTAGGTGAAAGGAGTCCACAGATTCAGCCCAGGCCTGTTCCCATGAGCCTCTGCCCTTCACAGTGACGGCAAATAAGTGGTGGGATCAGAAACCCTAATGACACGTTGCTAATTTGGAAGCCCAGTCAAGCTGTTTAAAGGCCTGAGCGTTTATCTTGCTTACGCTGTTGTGAGCTGCTTGAACTGTCAATCCTGACTTCATCATCCTCACACCAACCACTGCTGAGCACTGACACCAAAACAATTAACCACATCCAGACGCATCACACCAATCCAATCACACTCAAAGCTGGAAGCTTTAAATCAAATAATAACGCTTAACAAAAGAGATGAACAGAGAGCATGGTTTAATTTGATCAGTTTTGTCATGGAATACAGAGTCTTTTCATTATCAATACAGAGTTTATGCTTACTGTGCATGAGTTGACACTGACTAAACACAGCAACATACACAAAACAAATCAAAACATTATCCTGACTGTGTGTGGAAACAACGTGAATGCACTGAAATGTGTCTGTGCATGAATACAACATATGATCTGTGCATCAAGAGCGCACAAAAACAGTGTATCAGACTCATGCATGCTTACGAATCCTGTACGTCACCGCAATCGTCTTTACCTTGATTGCAATCCTCAAACATCAAAACTCAAACATCTAAAGAAGCTGGTTTGCTCTATCCAGCGGAGAAAACGTAGTTTGCATATTATACAGTGGTGGGATGTTTTGACGTTACGTTCAGTCTGTATTTCACACTGCGCGACGTGTGAGTGAGCTCTATTCACAAGTCTATTCAAAAACATCTTAATTACCAAAAAGAGGCTCAATTATTAATACCATTAATGATTATTTTTCAGGATTACAATCAACTATTATTTTAATTTTAATTAATATACTATTTTGATTATTGATTGAGTTAAAACTTGCTAAAATAATTGTATTTAATATGATATTATATACTAATTAATAAATTATATTTTTAACAAATATTATTTTTAAATGATTTGCAATGCTTTGTCGCGTCCAGGGTAGATGTACGATGTGACAGCAAAAACATGGCAAGTGTTACATAAATAAAAGTGGACACTGAAAATAGATGATTCAAGTGTGAATGGACTGAACAGTTTTGAGTGAGTGAGTGATACCATCTTTATGGATGTTGGTTCGCAGTGAGTTCATAGTTTAACATAAGTTTGCTTTAGGATAATTTATTTTGACGTATATACATATACATATACATATATACACTTATATATACATACATATATACACTTATATATACATATATATACATATATACACACTTATATATACATATATATACACATATACATACATACATATATACATACATACATATATACATATATATATATACATACATATACATACATACATATACATACATACATATACATACACATACATACATATACAAATATATACATATACATACACATACATATACATACATATACATACACATACACATACATACATATACATACGCATACACATACATACATATATATACATACATATACATACATACATACATATATATATACATACATATACATATATATAAGCCCTTGGCTTGGTATTGTTGGCAGAATTTGGCCCTCGGTGAAAACTAATTGAGGAACCCTGATCTAGGCCTTACTACATGACTTCATAGTATATTCAATAAATTAATTAATTCCACCACTAAAATACCTATGCTGTTGTATTAACACTATTAATGTAATATAGGCTAAATTCAAGATTTTGATACTGCCTACCCCATTATATCCTCATTAGGATGCTCATTTTAAAATGTACACAAATAATCCCCATTCATAATTCATAACAGAAAATGAACAGTTATTAGAGGAAACTATCACTCATACACGGCTTCACTTGTGAACAATCACAAATAAAACTGATGCAGAAACCGGTTCTGCAAGCTCCCCACGATGCTTTGCATTTCTAGTGAAATTCGTGGCAATAAAACCCCTTACAAGCAGGACACTATTCATAGCCCGTCGTTATGAAACGCAATAATCCATATCGGCTTTAATGGATTTGAACTATGAAGGGCTCACAGCTTGACACCCCATCGCAGCGGCTCCTAAAGATCTTGGAACTCAATGAAAATGGATTATATTCCTGTTTTCCAAAGCCGAGACATTAGCAGTGTCACACACTCACAATAATGGCAAACCATCGAGATGAGCCCTAGTTAGTGGACATGATCTAACACCCTTTGATCGCTGGAAACAGATGAACAAATATGGCACTCCTGAACCAGCAAATTCAAGACAGCAGAATACACAAAGCATTTTTAGCATTTGATGATCAAAACCCCTTTATGAATGCAACTCGCTATGAAGGCAGCTGCCTATAATGCTGTCTAAGTAGTAAGTAGGCTATGATTTCAGACTACAACGCCCAATAATGCCTTCTACAGGTAGAGAGCTCACTAAGTTTTGAGACTCATAAATGCTGTCATGGAAAACACACACAGATGTTGATACTATGAGGTCTAAAAATGACGTCTAGATAGGCAGCTTGGTTTTGAGACGATAATGCCCAAAAACACTGTCTAGGTAGGCAGCTCATTGGGTTTTGGAACTACAAGGTCCGAAAATGATGTCTAGGTTACTAGATTTTGAGCCTATGATGGGCAAAACTGTTAGGTAAAGACTAAAGAGTCTAATAGATTATGATACTACAAGGCCCAAACATTATGCTAGATAGAAAATATTGTCTAGGTACTAGTTTAATGGCCAAAAAAATGTTATCTAGGTAAACAGACCACTACATTTACACATAATAATGAAAGTCAAAAAATGATATCAGAAAGGTAACTCAAAAACAAAATCTAATTATTAGGTTTTGAGACTATGATATAATGGCTTCTTGGTAGAAAGCACTGATCTGTAGTGTGATACCCATAAATACTGTCTAGGTAAACAGCACACAAGATTTTTATACTACTGTATGAGGTCCAAAACTGTTGTCTAGATAGGCAACTCACTAGATTTTGACACTATGAGGTTGAAAAATGCTGTCTAGAATATAGGCAGCTTACTAGGTTTTGGTACTACAAGGTCCAAAAATGATGTCTAGGTTAATATATTTTTATATAAAAGTTTAAAACTGTTGTCTAGGTAAACAACATCAAATCAGATTTTGACACGACAAGGTCAAAAATGATGTCACAAGATAGGCAGCTTACTTGGCTTTTTGAGATGGTACTGAAAATAGCAAATATTGTCTAAGTACAGTAGGCTAGATTTCAATGGCCAAAAATGCTGTCTAGGTAAACAGATTTTCATACTACTAGGTCCAAAAACTAGATTTTGAGACTATGGTACTCTGTAAAATGCTGTCTAGATAGACATCTTTGCTAGTTTTTGAGACTATGAAGGCCAATAATGGCTTCTAGGTAGAAAGCACACTATAAAAATAAACTGTCGAGGTAAACAGCCTTAGGTACTACAAAGGTCCAAAATTGATGCCTGGATACAGCAGGTAGCTTACTAGTTTTAAAACTTTGTTTCTCAAAATGCTGCCTAGGTAGGGACTAGGCAGCTTACTTACTATTTTGGTTACTACTGAGGTCCAAAATTTGTGTATATCTAATTAACTAGATTTTGAGACTTTTGATGGCCAAAATTGTTGTCCAGGTAAAAAGTGTCTAACTAGATTTTGAAGTTGCAGGGTCTGAAAAAAGAGGTATAGGCTAGATAGGCAGTTCACTAGGTTTTGAGACGCTACTGCATAAGGAGACCCAAAAATATACTGTCTAGGTAGGCCAGCTCACTAGATTTTTAATGCCCAGAAATGTTTCCCTACTGTGTACGTGATTGAGCAAATTATAGCAATATTATGAGATCCAAAACTGGTATTAGAAAGCGCAGCTCTACTAGTTATTGATTACTGATGCTTAAAAATATGCTGTCTGGAAGGCATCTTAATAGTAGATTTTGAAACTATGATGGCCAATAATGGCTTCTTGATAGAAAGCTCCACATTTTAAGAGTATATGATACCCATAAATGCTGTCTAGGTAAACAGCACACTAAATTTGATACTACAACAGTAAATTGATTCTATACAGTAGGTAAGGCTCACTAGGTTTTGAGACTATATGCTGCTGTCTAGGTAGGCAGCTTACTTGGTTTTGAGACTACAATTCTCAAAATGTTGTCCAAGACGTTTTTCTAGCTGAACTGTCCACAATGTTTTGATACTAAAAAGGTTCAAAAATGATATCTAGATAGGCAGCTCACCAGGTTTGGAAACTGTGCGAGAATGCCCAGAAAGATTGTCTAGGTAGAGAGAAAGCACAATAACGCTTAAGAGTATATGTGCCCATAAATACTTTTGTCTATATGCAAGCAGAACACAGATTTTGATGAAGGTCTAAAAATGATGAGGTAAACTGCGGTTCTGTGATCAGCGGTAAAATCTCCATCCAAAGGCCAGAGGACACTCTCGCCAGCTGAAAATCCAAATATGCCTGTGCAAGAAAGAAACCCAGGAAATGCTAAATACTTGGTAGCTGGATAAACAGAAAGATTTAACTGCTTTTTACTATTGATTTGTTTAATTAATAAACACACGATTATGACAATATATGGTTTATCAGAGTCATTATTATTATTATAATTTTCATTAAAATAAAGTATATTTATAATGCAATGCTTGCCTTATTCTGTGTAAGCAGCCACATCACCTAACAGAAGGATTCATTTCAAACACTCTGAGTCTGGAGTAAAAACTTGTATTATCAAATGCAGTATTATCACATGCTTTCCAGATGGAGCAGCATTTACTACACAGAGCCAGAAGTTCACTGAGAAGATACGGCTAACAACTTTATTATCAATTAAACGATTTATTCGATTTCATAATCACGCAATAAAATTATCTGGGGTTTTTTTTTGCGTAACTTGTCCGTGAATTACAGCTCTGTGTAGTAAATGCTGCTCCATCTGAAAGCAAGTGATGATTTACTGCTGATTACAGAACCGGCTTTACTAACAATATGCGCATGACAATCGCAATCGATTAACAGCACAGCCCTACTCCAAGGTCCAAAAATGATTTCTAGATAGGCAGCCCACTCGATTTTGATATTACAAGGTCAAAAAAAAAAAACGCACAACGCTAAACAATCACCTAGATTTTAAAGCCCAAAAATGTGAACAGACCACTAGACTTTAATACTATTAGGTCAAAAAATTATGTCTAGAAAGGCGGCTCACTAGATGTTGAGACTATGATGCTCAAAATGTTGTCTTGGTAGGCAGCTTACTAGATTTTGAGACTATAATGCCCAATAATGGCTTCTAGGTACAAAGCACACAAGCTCTTAGGCGTATGACATCTATAAATGCTGTCTAGGTAAACAGTGCATAAGACTTTAACACTATGAGGTCTAAAAATGATTTCTAGATAAGCAGCTCACTAGATTGAGTCTATGATGCCCAAAATTGACTTTAGGTAGAAAGCCCACTAGATTGTAGGCCTATAATGCCCATATAAATGCTGTCTAGATAAACAGTCCACTGATTCCTTTAGGTCCAAAATTCGACTTCTGTGACAGGCAGCTCATACACGCGTTTAATACAAAAATTAAGGCCCAAAAGTCAGACAATATACTATACTCGTTTGAGAGTCACAGGGCGCAGTATTTAAAAAGATCGATATTCTATGAATGTACAGCATATAAAAGACTCACGCAATAGTCTAACTGTAACCATGTATAAATACATCTCCTGCTCACAAGGTTTTGAGCTTATTGAGTATGTCTACCGCTTTTATTTTGACTGACATTCATATTCATACACGCACTGAATACGCATGATGTTGCACTCGTCAACAGCCACCGCATGCGAAGCGCATTCGCGTGTTGCTGTAGATTGCATCGAACATATGAATCTCTCGGTGTTCCATATATCTTAACGTTAACTAAACAAAGACAAACCCAAGAATCTGGAGCCAGGACAGTCAGGAAAACACAGATCCAGCCTGAACTGATCCACAGAGAGCCGCTGAACAAAGACAAACCCAGCGGAACCGCATCGGAAGCGCACCACATTTCTGCGTCAAACGCGTCTTACCTGCGCAGCCTTATCGCTTTCGACGCTCGCCTTCCGTGTTCTGCATTTCCCTCGGAGCAGCTCCGTCCGCGGACGCAGGAATAAACAGTGGTTTCTCTCGTAACCAGTTTGAGGCCCTGCTTGTCGTTTAACGCGCGAGGAGAGACGTGACGCGGTCATTCATGTGTTTAGTCTCGTCACTCTTTTAATATATCCAGTGTCTTACTCTCCTTCTTTCTGTTATTCCGTCTATCTAACTATCACGCTTTCATATATCTTCTCCGTCCCTCTCTCTCTCTTTCCCTCTGGAGCACTGGGAAACGTCTCACATGTGTTTTGTATCCATGATGGGAATCCGTGGATTTGAATGAGCATTGCGATGTTTGTAAGCTGGAGCCCCCGTGGCCCCCGAGGAGTCTGAATTCCTGTGGACCCCGAGAGTAGAGGCCCCCCGCCATGCAATCAACAGACGGGCGACGAGAGGCTGTGAACGAGACCAGATCTCTAGGAAAACCGTCATTAGCTCTACAAGGTGTTTAAAGAAACCAGATGGACGATTGGGGGGGCGGGTCAGGGTTTATGGGGGGCCGACAGAGCAAAACAACACGACTGTTTTTATCTGGACAGCACAACGGTCCTCGGTGATTCTGGGTTATTTTAAGCCCCGGAGTGCTTTAAAGAACACATTTTTTGAAAGGAGAGTGATGGACTATGATATTTCTATTTGCAGATATGTTGCTGTCTGTTTGTTTACGAGGATTCATCCAGATCTCTGAAGAAACGCAGGTCATTTTTTAATCTTAGTGTCTGAGATAATATGTTGCGTGCGTAGGAAAATAAATCTTTATGCATTGGTTTATGCAGCCTCATGCAACATGCAGTTGTTTATTCTAAAAATGCACATTATATCATCCCAAATCAGTTTAAATAAAGTTACTCTTAGAAGATTACATTTCAGAGAAACATGTTTCAGGATATTTGAATAATTCACACATAAAGTTTTAACATGCACTATCATTGCAATTAAAAAGGCACAAAAAATGTAATGTCATGCAAACACACAGCAACTCAGTTTTAAAAATGTAAAAAGTTTATAGATTTAAAATGTACGTTAATTTCATCAACAAATAGTTTTAAATACAGGTTCTGAAGAAATTAATCTTCACCCAGTCCCAGTCCTTTCTTCCAGATCATGTTAAAAACACCATTTACAAATACAACAAAAGCTTTTGTGGGAAAATGTGGGGACACTGAAAAAAATAATAAATAAATAAATAGCCTATTTGAAAAAATATTTTTAGCTACTTTGATCAATATTTATTTTGAAATATTTACAAAATATTAAAAATAAATATATATATTTAGGTAGCAATAATCAAGGGGGGGTTTCATTATATGACTGAGATTAGATATTATAGGGTAATTTTTTTAGTAGTACTTGTTTTTTCGTAAACACTATTACAGTAATGAGAGTTTTGGAAATGTGGCAAAAACTGATAAAAAAACTAGAACAATTTTTATAAAAAATTAAAGTAATATATCCCAATTTAAATAAAATGCACTGACAGACAAAATAAGAACTACTAATCAAATTAGTGGGGAAATTAAGTGCCTAGTGGTTAGAGAGTTTGACTCCTAACCCTAAGGTTGTGGGTTTCGAGTCTGGGTTGGCAATACCACGACTGGGGTGCCCCTTGGTTCGACGGTATGTATGTGTGTGTGTGTGTTCACTGCTGTGTGTGTGCACTTTGGATGGGTTACCAATGTGGCAGAGCACGAATTCTGAGTATGGAGTCACCATACTTGGCTGTAAGTCCGCACTTTCACTTTTTTGTCCTTTTTAAAAAAGAAGGCCATGGAAGAGAGAGACTGATTTAGGTTTGATCGGGGATAGTGAACCCCTGATGGCTGGTCATCTGGACCTGGTGACATTTTCCGTGTTATAAGCGCGTCTCATGCTGTGTTCAGATATTTCAGCCCTGCGGTCTCATTAGACTTCATGGATCCAATAAAACTCTGCAGACAACAGCAAACCCGCAGCACACACTAAAACAGAAGAGGCGGCTTAACAACTATAGGACATGAGCTGACATTGTTCATTAAGTCAGAAAGGGAATATTGAGAAGAAGACAGAGATATAAACATCAGTTCCCTCACATCTATTCTATTTAAATCTGTGTGACTGTCTCTACGGAGAAACTGCGCAGCAGGAAACATCTCACAGCTTCCAGTCAGAGCATGGTGTGAACAAGCGTCTGGAGCTGAGCTGTTCCTCAGAGTGATCTCAGTTCAGTGAACTCTGATCTGATTGGAAGTTGCATAATGGATTTTCACTGACTCATCTCAGGATGTCAAAATGAAACCAACATTTCTGTTTCTGAAACTGAATCGTGACAGAAAACTGACACCAGTTTGTGAAATCCAGACAGTGAATAATGCAGACTATATGAATGGAGTTCAACCGGATTAGAAAACATCTCAATGTCCCACAGGCCATAAAACAAGACTCAAAAACAATCCTTTAGTTTGTCACAAAGAATTGTGAAACATCCTGTCCTGACAAAATTACATTTTTCTATTTTTGATTATACATTAAATTCAGTACAATGAATTTAAGACAATGATAATATTAAATGATAAATGTAAAATATAGTAAAACATCTCCACCTAACTGAACATAAAAACGTATGCTCGTTTGCTGTACTTACCATGTGTAAGTACCGTATAAATTGAATTGGCGTACCTCATTTCAACTATTTTACTTTTTTATTTCATTTTATTGCCTTGTTGTTCGTGGGTGGTTCAGGCATTTGCTATTTGGTGCCATATCAGTTTTTTTAGTCTATTTCAATATGCGAGGAGTGCTATATGTGCAAACTTTTCATTATTTTCACTTGTTTACACAAGACACTAACGAAAAGTTTTTTTTTTAAACTGATTGTCTTGATCATAAAGTCTACCGAGTAATTGGCTTTTTACTAAGTTGCCTGGCCAGTTTTCCGTTACACTTGGAGATGAAAAATGCGTTTCTCCGAAAAGACACTGGTTTTTATTGCATACTTGAGGCTTAAATAACCGAGTTTCACTTTGAAATTAAAAGAAACAAGCACATGTTCTGTAACTCCCCCCGGTGAATATTAGCTTAATGTTTTTACGTAGTCTCTTACTCTGATGATAAAACTTTGGTGGGATTAAACCATCAGGGCCGTGGAAATACGAGCAGCTAATCCTCAGGCCCTCAGGTCAAATAACTGTTTAATGAGCCTCCGAAGTATTGATTGAAGCCATAAAATGACAGACAGCACGTAGTATCCTGTGAACTTCACAGTGTTTTCACTGGCAGACAAATGTCTTTATGGGGTAACAAATTCGTCTTTGTTGGGTGTTGTTCCAGGGTGAAGACAGAACAGAAATGAACTAGTTGAGGTAATATATACGTGTGGATGACAGGTAAAGACTTTTATTAACATAGTGATTTGATACAGAAGGGCAAAGAATTCGCTGCTCCTGGTAAGGACTAAAAACATCTGCTTCCTATAAAAGTACCGTCAGTGTAACAGTAGAGAAAGCGTGTTTCTTTTAAAAACCCATGTCCATCTCAAAACAAGCTTCCTCTAATCAGATTGAATTAATGTAATGTAACTTAATCTATAAGACAGAAAATAGGGTGACTCTTGTATTTCGAAAGAATATATTTTTTACCATCGTTTTTTTTCTGACCATTTAGTAAATTTACCAACTTGAAATTGCAATTTTGTAATGTATTAAATTACTATGACACTAAAGAAAAGGTATTATTAAATTACATAATCTTTCAACGGTTCATCAACTACACTGTATAATATATATATCCATAACTCTCTATATATATATATATATATATAACTATATATATATAGATATATATCTATCTTTAGATATATATATATATATATCTATATATATATATATTATATGTGTTTGTGTGTGTGTGTGTGTGGTGTGTTTGTGTAAGCAAATTTCTCAGTTCAAAACAGTTTTGTAGTGCACCAACAAGACAGAAAAAATATAAAATTATGACTACAAAATTATTGTATAGTAAAATGACATAATTAATTTAAATTTACAATGGCTACCTGTTTCCAAGTAACCCCGCCAAAATAAAGAGAAATAAAACTATAAAAATATATAAAATATATACATATAAAAAATATATATTAAAGATAAAAAATATATAAAATTAGTACTATAATACAAAAACAGTTAGTATTGTATATATCAATTATATAAAGTAATTTACATTCATATATCTATGTACCAAATTTTCCCAACTCAAAATTGCGATATTTTGTAATGCAAAATTGTATTTTACATTATATATAATTAAATGTAATTTAACATGTGCATATATACACAGAGTACACAATGGCAACAGAAGTTTGTGTCCATTTACCCATCAAATAAGAGAAATAATAAATATATAAAAAATAAAAACATAGGCGATAATACATATAAAATGATAAGCATTACTATAATACAACCCAAGTTAATTGTAATTTCAACTAATAAATTAATTACATTACTATACAGTAAAAAGGGTTCCTAAGTGTGGCAACGTGTTTTCCATTAACCCATCAAAATAATTCACCGAATTACAACTTTTTGTTATCCAGATCGCACCACCTAAAAAACATCAGAACCCGGACAACCGATACAGCATGCCCTAGCAACCACCCACAACAAACCTGCTTACAACAGACTAAAACACTCAAAACACTTAGCACTATTTGCAATGGCATAGTAAACCAACCCACACAAACGGTCTACAACCGACTCCCTAAAACACCACCAGAACATCGGAGCACCAGATAAGCAAATCCTTTTTAAACACCACACAAACTTCGCTTATCAATAGACTAAAACACTCAGAACACTAGCAATTATATAGCCAATGCCATAGAACCACCACCACCCAACTGTGGTCTAGCAACAGACTAAAAAGAACCCCAGATCAGTGTAGCAACCATATACAAATCTAAGAACCACACACACCAAACTGCTTAGCAACATGCTAAACACACCACCCAAAAGATCCTTATTCGCAACCATATAGCAAATTATCTAGCAACCATCTACAACATTCTATTTCTAATCTGTCAAAATAAAAGTCTTATTGTGGAACAGAGTTAGCAAACGTCAGTGAATCAGGCCATACAAGTGTGCAAGCTGAACAAACTTAGACCTGAAGTTCTGCCTTTTACATATTAGCTTCTCTTGTCACTAACTCACAGCGTTATTTGAAATATTTGTTTTATTTAAAGCTCCAGAGCTGCTGAGATGCTGTCTGAAATATCATTCCGGAGAGAATCCTGAGCTCTGTGTTTTGTGTAGGACACTCGAGGCATATTTTCTCTGGATCCACCTTAGGAAAATAAACACATGTTTGTCTTAGAGCTGCACTCAAATCAGGAGTTGGAGGAGATTCACTCCAATCCAGAGGTGAGCAGCTCCTGCAGGAGTCAACTGGATCACGGCCAACAGGAAGTTTAATGGAAAAAATTCTACACATTTCTTTGTCATCATCTTTTCACCCTCACGTTGTTTCCAAACCTGTTTGACTGTCCTTCTTCGAGGAAACACAGAAGTGGTTGTTGACTAAGAGAAGCTTCTGTATTTCATTCAAAGTGTATGTTAGTTTATACTGCCTTAGCTTCCAAGAAGCATGCATCCATAAATATCGTAAAGTAGATTTTGGACAGCAAGCACTGCCAAATGAAATGATCAAAAGAATAGACAACCCTTAACCGCAAATCTGAGTCTGTTGGGTTTGAATGGGTGAGAAATGATGACAAAACTTTGATTCTTTGGTGAATCACCCAGTTAAGAAATGTTCTATTCTGGAATCCACTTTCTACAATGTTCTATGTCTGGAATCCACATGTGTCCGGCTTCCTGACAGGCGTCATTCCAGGATTTGCCATATCCATTCCGACCTGAGAGGAACAGATGGTGACAAGGTGACCGTGTCTTAATGATTGTGAGAGCTTTGAGCTTCATGCCCGGGCTGGAGTCATGGGGGCCTTTGGGGAACCGTGCAAAAGTATGAGCACTCCTGGATCATCAGGACTGTCAAGGAACGTTCTGTATATATATCAGTCATGCCGAGGACTTTTTCCCCTTAGCAGACTTTTTAGTCTGGATAGCGAATTTTTGGAATTTGACTAAAAAGCTAGGATATACGTTTCGAAAATGTCACAGTCTTTTTGGACTCGAAACACTATGGAGCCAATAAGAGAGGGACAGGATGGAAACAAATCTGGAGATGGTAGGAAAGAATTATATTTAAAAATGCTTTTTGGGTTCTTTAAACACAGATGTCACAATCCCAAGAAACTTGTCCTTCTCATACAAAACTATGTTTGTTTTTTTGTAAAAGTTC
Source organism: Cyprinus carpio (assembly GCF_018340385.1). Taxonomy (NCBI): domain Eukaryota; kingdom Metazoa; phylum Chordata; class Actinopteri; order Cypriniformes; family Cyprinidae; genus Cyprinus; species Cyprinus carpio. The sequence continues at coordinate 1,795,985 of NC_056621.1, forward strand.
TTGCATTCCCAAGCAGTTTGACGTTTCTCCATTGCAAAACATTTGAGTATCCCGAGAAACTCTGTATTCACTCACAAAACAACTTGTTTTGGTGAAAGGTATTGCATTCCCCCAAACCTACGTCCCTCTCCCCCCCCCAAAGATGTGCACTCTCTTTAAAGTGTTGCGTGCCCCTGAGAAACTTTTCGTTCTCGTTTCAAAAGTTGCATTCCTATGAACCTACCGTTCGCATTACAACCATGCATTCCATCCCCAGAGAAACTTGGTGTTCTCTCGCAAAAATCGATTGCATTCACCGTAAAACCAAAAAAATTTGAGTCCCCTGATAAACACTTTGCATGCACTGACTCTCGACAAAACATTGCGGTTTTTCCCCTTCTTGCAAATGATTGTTCAAGCATGGCATTCCCCACAAGAAACTTTGTGATCACTCAGCAAAAAATATTGCATTCCCACATGAAACTTTGCATTTGCTTGTAAAACTTTGGTATTTATCAAAAACTTGCCATTCTGTCTCAAAACAATTGTGAATTGAAACTATCTTTGCTTTCGCTTGGCAAACATTTGCGGTTTTCCCCTCATAAACTATGTGTTACCCCCACCACCACACAGTTTCTCATAGAACTATGTGTCCCCCCCAAAAAACGTGGTTCTCATACAACTATTGTGTTTCCCCAAAAACATTTCCTCTCATAGAACTATTGTGTTCCCCCCGCAAAAAACTGTTCTCCATAACTTTGTGTTTTCCCCAAAAAACACTGTTTCTCAAAACTATGTGTTCCCCCAAAAAAAAAACTTTTTCTCATAAAACTATGTGTTTCCCCCAAAAAACCGGTTTTCATCATAAACTATTGTGTTCCCCCCAAAAAACGTTTTCTCATAAAACTATTGTGTTTCCCCAAAAAATCAATTTGTTGCTCATAAACTCTTGTGTTCCCCTCCAAAAAAACAGTTTTTCATAAAACTATTGTGTTCCCTCTCCAAAAAATAAACGTGTTCTCATAAATATGGTGTTCCCCCAAAAAAAAGTTTCTCATAAACGATGGTTCCACAAAAAACGTGTTCTCATAAAAATATTTGTTTCCCCAAAAAACAGTGTTTCTATAAACTATTGTGTTCCCCAAAAAAACGTTTTCTCATAAAACGATTGTGTTCCCCCAAAAAAATGGTTTCATTAAAATATTGTGTTTCCCAAAACAACGTTGTTCTCATAAAACTATTGTGTTTCCCCAAAAAACACATGTGTTCTCATAAAAACTATTGTGTCCCCCTCCAAAAAAAAAACGTTTTCTCATAACAAACTATTGTGTTTCACCAAAAAGTTTTCTCGAATAAAACTATTGTGTTTCCACAAAACCATGTTTTCTCATTAAAAACTATGGTTCCCTCCAAAAACCAGGTTTCTCATAAAAAATGGTTGTCCCAAAAAACATGTTTTCTCATAAAATTATTGTTTCCCCAAAAAACATGTTTTCTCATAAAACTATTGTTTCCCCAAAGAACATGTTTTCTCATAAAACTATTGTTTCCCCAAAAAACATGTTTTCTCATAAAACTATTGTTTCCCCCCCAAAAAAAACGTTTTCTCATAAAACTATTGTTTCCCCAAAAAACGTTTTCTCATAAAACTATTGTGTTCCCCCAAAGTTTGTTTTTCTCATAAAACTATTGTGTTTCCCCCCAAAAACGTGTTCTCATAAAACTATTGTGTTTCCCCCAAAAGCGTTTTCTCATAAAACTATTGTGTTCCCCCCAAAAAGCGTTTTCTCCATAAAACTATTGTGTTCCCCCAAAAAAAACGTTTTCTCATAAAACTATTGTGTTCCCCCAAAAAACATGTTTTCTCATAAAACTATTGTTTCCCCAAAAAACATGTTTTCTCATAAAACTATTGTTTCCCCCAAACAACATGTTTTTCTCATAAACTATTGTGTTTTCCCCAAAAAACGGTTTCTCATAAAAACTAGTGGTTTTCCCCAAAAACGTTTCTCATAAAACTATTGTGTTCCCCCAAAAAACATGTTCTCATAAAACTATGTGTGTTCCCAAAAAACGGGTTCTCATAAAACTATTGTGTTTCCCCAAAAAACATGTGTTCTCATAAAAACTATTGTGTTCCCCTCCAAAAAAACGTTTTCTCATAAACTATTGTGTTTCCCCAAAAAACCGTGTTCTCATTAAAACTATTTGTTTCCCCCAAAAAAAAAATGTTTTCTCATAAAAATAATTGTCCCCTCCAAAAAACATGTTTTCAATAAAACTAGGTGTTCCCCCCAAAAAAACGTTTTCTTATAAAACTATTGTTTCCCCAAAAAACATGTTTTCTCATA
>NC_056621.1:1798495-1798611 GCF_018340385.1 Cyprinus carpio
TTCTCATAAAACTATTGTGTTTCCCCAAAAAACATGTTTTCTCATAAAACTATTGTGTTCCCCTCTAAAAAACATGTTTTCTCATAAAACTATTGTGTTCCCCTCCAAAAAACGTG
>NC_056621.1:1798676-1806434 GCF_018340385.1 Cyprinus carpio
TTTCTCATAAAACGAGTGTGTTTCCATCCCCAAAAAAACTTTTTTCCCTCATAAAGCTATTGTGTTTCCCCAAAAAACTGTTCTCATCAACTATGGTTTCCCCCCCAAAACAATTTTTCCTCCTAAACTATTGGGTTCGCCCAAAAACGTTTCTCATAAACGATTGTTGCCTCCACCAAAACGTTTTCTTCTCCTAAACTAATTGTTTCCCCCAAAAGCAGTTTTCCTCATCAAACTCTTGTGTTCCCCCAACAACATGTTTTCTCATGAAAACTCTTGTGTTTCCCCCCCAAAAAACATGTTTTCCTCATAAACCTCTTGTGTTCCCCAAAAAAACATGTTTTCCTCATAAACTCTGTTTTCCTCCCTCCCCAAAACACATGGTTTCTCATAAAACTCTTGTGTGTTCCCCCAAAACACGTTTTCCTCAGAACACTCTTGTGTTTCCCCAAAAAAAATGTTTCTCAGAAAAATCTTGTGTTCCCCCAAAAACATGTTTTCTCATAAAACTATTGTTTCCCAAAAAAGCATTTTCTCTAACACTATTGGTTCCCCCCCCACAAAACCTTTTTCCCCCCTCATAAACTTTGTGTATCCCCCCCAAACAACATTTTTTCTATAAAAAACTTGATGATTCTCTCGCAAAGTTGTTTGCATTGCCCCTAAAAACAATTTGCATTCTCTTGCAGTTTTTGTTTATTTAGTAATTAGTTGTTTTTAAAACCATCATTAAAATGAAACTTATTAGTTTAAAATAGTGATGATTTTTCCCCCTAAACTGTGGTTGCATCAAAATGGTTGTCCATTCAAATTACTCTCTAGAATGAGTATGTTCTCATTTCAAAGTATTAAAAGTCCGAGGTTGCAACCTACATATTGTGTGTTTGGCCTGGTTAAGATGGTTTAATGAGTCCAAAAGTGGCCTTGGTTTTAAAAACATTCTTGAGGGAGACGGCTGTGTTCTCTGAGACACCACAAATATTCACTGCACTGGTGTTATTTTTTGCCCCGATGTCCTTGATTCACTCGGCTTGCCCACAAACACCCATAAAAGTCGGTTTTTTAAACGTGCGCGCTCTTGGCTTGCCGTGTTTTAACAGATACCCTGTATGGTGAATAACAGACACCAATGAAGCCCTTTTTCAGACTCTTATGTCACTGTTGTAAACACCAGCCAGATAACAGAGCAGATTTTCAATCGGACAGGCCTCTATGTTAACATCAATCTGCTATCATTTACTCACCTCATCGCTGAATCCAAACCCGTATTACTTTCTTCTGTAAACAGCAAAGCAGAATTACATTGATAATTTTCAGTGCGAGGATACCCTCCCATCTGAATGACATGTAATGTCAAAATCTCGCTCACGTGCACCCTCCGACGCAACATTCCAGGAGAATTGCCACCCTCCGATGTCACTTTTAGTATGGCCTCGAGCACCACGGGTGGTGCCTTGGTGTAACGCGAGAACGCGTCAAGAAGGGCCAAACAAGATTCCCACGTAATATTGTAAAACCTCACAGTAGCTATACTTTATACCCTGATATTGGTTTTAGTATTAGTGCGTGGGATGATATTCCTATATCGGAGGGTTTCTCGACTTTAGTTAAAAATTGTAGTTTGCGTTTAATTCTTTTTTTTTGTTATTTTTTTTTTTTTTTACGGGGGGTGAAACTCCCGCAAACCCGCCCATTGATGACCTTTGACATTAAACAAAACGGACGATACCTGCAATTTCTCCAGCACGAAGCCTGACGTTTTCAGAGTTTATAGAGGAATATGTTTGATATAACAGTGCACACAAATCAAGTTTGAGAAAGAACTGACCACCCAAATGTGAAACTTATCATTTGCGAGTGATGTGTTCTTAGGTATCATGAAATATTACTACAAGTATGTTTTACATCCATGAAATTAGAAGTTTTTGCATAGGCCTATTCTCAAAACTATAATTCCATAGCATTACAAATGTATTTATTTTTCTTGCTTAATAAATATTAAAATTATTATTTTATCATTGTTAACTTGTCTATATTACGTATCTGCTTTATGTAACGTTCCCTGTCACGCAACTGAAAATAAAGCAGACAAAAAGAAAACTCGAGCCGTGAATTCTTGAAACTTGACGTTTTGTCGCCCCCAAGCGGTCACAGACAGATACCCCTCAGTAGAAGAGAGAGGAGTCAAAATATAATATTAAAAAAGGAATACAATTACAAAATTAAAAATATTCCATCCAACACAGACTGACACTTTTTGAACAACAAATGCTGTTTTTAAACTTTTTTTATGGAGTAAGAAATGTACAATTAAGTCACCGTTATTTAAATAGCCTACGGCTTTTTAAAATGCAGATTGTGTTAAAAGCCCTGCTCACAACAAGAACTATAATGACAATTTTAAATAGCAAATTCTTAAGCTATATGAATGTGTAATTTGATGGTAATGAAATTACTGACCTATAAATTGCTTTGGCATGAACATCACGTTGAATTCCTTCAACAAAAATGCACTAAAACAAAGAAAAGCTTAGTTCATAATAATCATAATTTCTGTGGAAAACCTTATAGGAAACGATTACTGTGAAAACTGCAGAGAAGTTTCAGTTGAATATGACTTATCTCTCACCAAAATTCACTGCTGGTTAACGTAACAGTCAAATAGCCTTGGAGTAATGTGTTTTAGGCTAATAGCCTATACTTTATAAAAATCGTTACCTCCTTGCTCATAATAACAGTAATGTAAGTTAGATGTAATGCAATAATCAAAGAAAGTGATTTGTGATGTCTATATAAACCTCATCAGAGGCTTCTAACGAGTTAGCATTGTTGTGAGACTAAATACATAAAATAATGCAGTGGTGATACGTGGTTATGAATTCAAAACTTTAACTTAACTATAAAACTAATTAACCCAAATAATCTGATTTTTCTTCTAACACACAGAGGAGAGACAGAATCCGATGAAAGTTTTTATTAGTGTGACTTTCTAACCTCTCATCTTTCATGTCAGAAAGCGTACAAAAACATCTAACACTTCTACATACAGGAGAATGACAATAACTTTTTGACATTCCATCTGTACAAACAATCACGACATACAGAAATCTCCCTCATTTACAGCAAGCCTCTCTCCTACAACGATTCAACTAATGTATAAATATGGATTTCCCCTACAAACACGTTCTGCATGCACAGCTACTGCAAAAGATAGATTTCAATTTACGTGACGACCATCAGACGCCTCCTTTCGATCCCTCATAAACTGGACATTCAATTAAATCAACACCTCCAAAAGATTCATGATTACAGGCAAACGGTTTAGGGCCTCTTTTAGCATGACAGGCTTTCTTCTTTTTTTTTTGTTTCTAGTAACGTCCAAACGTTGTTATCTAACCCTATGCGGCTTCATGCGATCACTCCACTGACCCATATACACCGCACACCCCTGATCAGACTGACTCCAGCTTTGACCTTCACTGCACGTTACTCGTGATCGATTACGGACTTGAACCTATGCCGTTTTCGCTGATCGCCGAAATGCCTTGTGTGAAGATCTTCACAACAACATAATAGCTTCGCTGTCCCCTTATGTTTTCTTTTCCTTTTTACAAGAAATCCCCGATTCATTCATCGTGCATCCTGTTCTACCACTGCAAAAGCAGTCCCCTAACTCAGTATTTTGTCGTGTTTGTCCAGTCCTTAAAACAAGATCTGGTTACAATTACGCCAAGTAAACTGTGTGAGAGATTAAAAGCAGTTTTCAGAGAATTCTCTCAAATGCATTCCTTGTTAGGGTATCACGTGCGCCTCTAGCTTCCCTGCGGGTTTATCAGCTAAAGTTTTATAACAAAGTTTCTTCATGGCTCATTAAGCCCTGCATTTATTTGATCAAATTCACACAGGAAGACAAACGCTAATAGTGTGAAATATTCTGGCAATTTAAAATAGCTGGTTACATTTTAAAGACACTTAAAATTTTTAACATAGCGCGTAATATATTATCTGTTCTGTGGAATCAAAGTAGAATTTTTCAGGATTCTTTGATGAATTGAATGTAAGTAATGCTGTAAATTAACTTAATCGCGATTTACTCACATCCCAAATAAAAGTTTTGTCTCTACATAAGAATGTGTGTGGATTGTGCAGATTATTATGTGTAGATAAAAGCACACCACATCACTAGTCTATAGTATTTTGAAAATATTTACATGCTATATAATATATATATATTATTATTATTTTTTTTTAAATATATACATGCATTGATTTGTTATGTATATATACATAAATAAACTATACCACGTACAACACTATATATTATCTTGTCAAACAAAAAAACTTTTATTTTGGCATGCGATTGAATCGTGATTAATCGTTTAACAGAACTAATAAAAAGTTCAAAAGAAACAGCATTTTTTATTTAAATGGAAATATCTTGTATGACTAGTTGTATTTGGTAATTCAGTACAATAATGGAATTACTACTATAATTTATACACATGTTGGAAATTAATATATATTATATAAACATAATCAATAGTATATAAAGAATGTATATTTATTTAGAAATTAAATATCATAATTAAAATATATACTTGTAGATATTTCATTTCCCCCCACAAATCACCACATAAGTCTATAAACTGTTAAATATAATTTAACTATTGTAAAGCATATTATGCTAAAATATTACAAAATAGTGTTTACAAGTAAACAAGACAAAAATACTTCATTAAAATGATTTTTCTTGTTCGCAGTGAACCTATTATCTGGTAAACATGAAAACATTTCAGTCAGTTATTATGAAAAAAAACAACAGAACGAAACATGAAAGAGTTAAAAAAGTGAAACTATGGTATTGCGGCCTATCGAGTCTCTTGACGTTTGGGTTCAACAACAGCAAAACATTTGCTACGCCTAACATTCAGCACAGCGTAATTCAGATACGGGGGATTCCCTGAAAGTCCTGTAGATTTCTTTTAATATTGTGAAGCTTGTATTAGGTGAAGCCTATGGGCTAAATATTCCTGCAGTGCCAGGCAAGTCTTGATATTTTCGCTCGTCGGTTAGCTAGCTTAGTCATCTTCTTACTATTGCTGTACCTGTAAATCCGAGCTGGTTTAGTCGTCTAAGCAGAAGCTGTCTCTCTCTGGTGATGGCCGAAGATGGTTTTCAGTTGTTGGCCACGACGGTTTTTTAAAACCAGGGTTACTGCAGTGTTTAAAGATAAGAGATGAATTACAATCATTTTAGGGATGACACGCACTCAAGAAAGGTGTGTTTATTTTGCAAAAAATTTTGATTGGTTATTTGGAACCTCTAAACGCATAGAACTCTATATTTCTACATTTACCCTTTATGCATTCAGCAGATGAATTAGGCATGCATTTAATTTAGTCGATATTATAAATCATATTATTTTTTTTGTATTTAAATGGGTCAAACATTATTGATGTATGAGTGTGTGTTTGTGTGTGACCTCTCTCTCATGCTCATGGCCGGTTGTGTGATTTGAGGAAGGATTAGCCAGCTGTTTGCTCCAGACTGCAGACCTGCGAAACGCCAGATAACACGATGAAATGATAGCACAAATGAATGCTGACACACAAACACACACGCGGGTTAACCTGCATCTTAATGACTTCCCGTTAAAAATACTTAGAGTAAAGAGTCAAACTGCTCTGGCTGAGAAAGTTTAACAAATATCTTGCTATTGTTTTTTATATATAAAATTATATGTTTTTAATAAATGTATATAAATTCACTCATTTGACATTTTTATCATATTTATTGTAATATTTTATTTATGAAAAATCTAAAATTAATATATTTGACATTTTAGGATGTATTTTTCATTTTTAGCACATGAAATTAGTATTAGTATGAAATTTAGTAATAATCTATACATTTATTAGTGTTTAAAAATATAAATAAAATGTGGACATTTTTGATGTTGCCTGTATTATGTTCCCTGTTAATAACCACCTTAAAAAATATATACTGATGACTAACTCCCTACGGAACAATGTTGCACCAGTGTCTCAAACCTGCTCTGTTTGATGACAGGTAAACAAATTTCTCTTTCTCATCACAACATGCCATTATGTATTATTATCAAAATCATTACCACACCACCTCTTTAGACATCTGTATCGTATTATTACCAAATTCTGTTGTTGGACATTTGTTGCTTATTATTATGTCTCTTGTGTTAATTATTAATATTATTAATATACATTATTATATTATACTACTTCCAAAAAATCCCACAAATTTCTTGACTCGTTTAATTCATGTTCTTATTAAAGACTTTCCTTTAAAAATAAAAGACTATAACAATGTTTTGTTTGAGAATAGTTTCACAATTATCTGCATGGTTATCACAATTGCTTATATTATTAAGTATTATAAATACAATTAATGCATTATTATTAATATAGAATTACATCGAATTACTTAAAGAATGATTATATTAGTGTAGTTATTATTTATTAATTTCGGTTATACGGATTAATTTCATGCAGACATTGTTGATATATTTCTGTATTAACACGACAAATTCCCAAATAAAAATGCAGACAAGACATTATTTCTATATTACTTATATGATTCATTATTATATAAAATAGGGTTATAAACCATTATAGTTATAATTGTGGCTTTATTATTTATTTTTGTTTAATATATAATAAATAATAATAATAATAATAGAATAATAATAATATAATAATCAACCTTATTGTATTATTAATATGGCTCACATCACACACAAGCACTCATTAAGAGGTGTTACTAGCAGGACATTATTGTTTATGAGGTAATTATGTATAAATTTAGTTTGTTTATTAAGAAAATAATTTCTCTCTGGCACACTTCTCTAATGTTTTAAGCTTCCCTACAGGTGGCAGGCAGGAATGATTTAGGAGTTGATTGCATTGAACAACCAGCAGGGGCGACAATCACCGCACACATAATGCATGACGTCTCAAGAGTTACGTGATAATTTTTCTGCATGAATGAATAATGTTGTAAAAACTCAAGCGTTTGAACAGCAGCAGAAGCGGGAAAAAGGAGCGTCTCGGACCTCACAGCAGAATGAAACTTGAGCAGGATGATACTCCCATGTGACCCAGTTCAGACACGGGGTTTCTAGTCAGCAGTGATCCTTCTCGGCCGCCAGCGTTCTTTGAGGTTATCACAAACATTATCTGAGCTTTGTTTTGTGTTTCAAAGCTTCCACGCAGAGCCAAGATAACCTCTGTTATTTCAAACTCGCCGTTGTCGCCGTTGTGTGACACAAATGCACCGAACAAAACACAAAAACGTTATTCGTGCCTGCAGTGAGTGAAACAGACCGTTTTTAACTCTTAACAGGCGTTCTCAGAGTCAACATCAGAAACGTCTGTCACAAGGCCTGCACAGACCGGTAAGCCAACGACAAAAATTTGGACAAAGAAGTGAAGAACAGGAGCAATTAGTTCATTAAAGAGCTCGCCGTTTTTATTAAACGTTTTGTGGGTTCGCTGGTAAACAAACACTTATGGAACACTGCAGCAGGCGCGTTGCTTAAAAGGTTTCCTTGGTTACCGCTGTCAACAAAGCGATTTATGGACACATGCAAGCACGAGCGGGCGCTTTATAAAGCGGTTTACCTTGGTTACCGCTGTAAACAACAGCCCTTATGGACACTGCAACAGGCGGCCGCTTAAAGGCGTTTCCTGTTTACCGCTGTAAACAAAGACACTGCAGCAGGCG